>NC_041391.1:717900433-717925894 GCF_002162155.2 Triticum dicoccoides | reverse complement strand
TCAGCCGTCGCGCCGGCGACCACTCCGACCGCGACGCGACCCTTCCGGCGCCTTTCGCAGGCCGAGCAGCTCGAGCGCCGCCGCCTGGGGCTGTGCTTTAATTGTGATGCACCCTATGCTCCGGGCCATGTCTGCCCGCGCCTCTTCTACTTGGAGACCATCGACGAGACGGAGGACGTTGTCGCTGAGGAGGGACTCGGCGATCCAGCTGCCGAGGTCGCGCCGGCACCCGCACCTGCGCCGGCTACGGCCCTTGTCGTCTCCCTTCACGCATTGGCCGGCATCCGCAATGAGCGGACTATGCTTATCCTGGTCACGATCCACGGCGAGACTCTGGTGGCCCTGTTGGACACGACTTCCACTCATAACTTCCTCTCGGAGTCTACTATGCGGCGACTTGCACTACATCCCACGGGCGGGGAGCAGCTGAGCGTCACCATTGCTAATGGTGACCGCCTCCGCTGCCATGGGCTCGCTCGAGACGTTCCCATCACACTATCGGTGACGAGCACTTCATCATCACTTGTGCCGGCATCGATTTGGGCTGCTTCGACTTCATCCTCGGTGTCGACTTTTTGCGGACTCTCCGCCCCATCCTGTGGGACTTCGACGCCCTGACGCTGACCTTCTGGCGCATGGGCCGCCACATCCGGTGGGAGGGCGTTGGCGGCACCCCGGCGTCACCCCCACTCCAGCTCGCCGCGGCCACTGCGGAGGCCGAGCATCCGCTGCTGGAACACCTCCTACAGCAGCACGGTGATCTTTTTGAGGAACCCCGGGGCCTTCCGCCGGCCCGGGTCTACGACCACTGTATTCATCTCCTGCCAGGGTCGGCTCCTGTGGCAGTACGGCCCTACCGGTACCCTCAGTTGCAGAAGGACGAGTTGGAGCGGCAGTGCGCGCTCATGCTTGCCGCGGGCATTATCCGGATATCGACCTCACCCTTCACGGCACCGGTCCTCCTCGTTCGCAAGTCGGACGGCACCTGGCGCTTCTGCATCGACTACCGCGCCCTTAACGCTCTCACACTTAAGGATAAATTTCTTGTCCCGGTGGTCGATGAGCTTCTGGATGAGCTACATGGGGCGCGCTTTTTCACCAAGCTGGACCTCCGGTCGGGGTATCATCAGGTGCGCATGCATCCCGACGACATCGCCAAGACGGCGTTCCGGACTCATCACGGCCACTTCGAGTTTTTGGTGATTCCCTTTGGCCTCTCCAACGCCCCGGCGACGTTCCAGGCCTTGATGAATGATGTCCTCCGACCCTACTTACGTCGGTTTGTGCTCGTTTTCTTTGATGACATTCTTATCTACAGCGCCTCTTGGGCGGAGCACCTCCAGCATGTGGCCATCGTCTTCAACGAGCTTCGGGCGCATCATCTTCATCTTAAGCGCTCGAAGTGCTCGTTCGGGACACCTTCAGTCGCTTACCTCGGCCACGTCATCTCGGCCGAGGGTGTGGCATGCCGACAAGGTGGCGGCCGTTGCCGCCTGGCTGATCCCGCAGTCTCCGCGGGCTTTCCGCGACTTTCTTGGCCTTGCGGGACACTACCGGAAGTTCATCCGGGAATTTGGCCTCATCGCGGCCCCGCTCACGCGCCTCCTCCGACGCGACGCTTTCTCTTGGGATGAGGAGGCCACTTCAGCATTCGAGGCCCTCAAGGGGGCCCTTACGACGGGACCCGTATTACAGATGCCGGATTTCTACCTTCCCTTCACCGTCGACTGCGACGCCTCCGGTGCGGGGTTTGGTGCGGTCCTGCATCAGGGCGATGGACCCCTCGCTTTCTTCAGCCGTCCCTTTGCTGCACGCCATCTTAAGTTGGCGGCGTATGAGCGTGAGCTGATTGGGTTGGTGCAGGCAGTACGCCACTGGCGGCCCTATCTTTGGGGTCGTTCTTTCCGGATCCGCACGGATCACTACAGCCTCAAGTTCATGCTGGATCAGCGGCTCTCGACGGTTCCTCAGCACCAGTGGATCAGTAAGCTCTTTGGCTTTGATTTCACTGTCGAGTATCGGCCAGGACGCCTTAACACCGTCGCCGACGCCCTGTCCCGGCGTGACGCCGATGTGGACGACGACGAAGCGGAGGGGGCGGCCTTCTGCATCATCACCGGGCCCTCGTTCACCCTCTACGCCGACATCCGCCGCGCGACCGCGACCGCGGCCGACGCCCTCCTCTTGCAGCAGCAGCTTGCGGCGGGTGAGCTGGACGAGCCATGGCGTCTCGCCGATGGCCTGCTTCTCCACGGGCGCCGCGTCTTCGTCCCAGCGCACGACGATCTTCGTCAGCAGGTGCTGCGTCTCGCCCACTCGGCGGGCCATGAGGGCGTGCAGAAGACGCTCCATCGACTCCGTGCTGACTTCTACGTTCCGGGTGATCGTGCCCTGGTCCGTGATTGGGTACGGTCTTGTGTGACGTGCCAGCGCAACAAAACGGAGACACTGCGCCCAGCTGGCTTGCTTCAGCCCTTGGAGGTTCCATCTCAGGTTTGGGCAGACATCTCCATGGATTTCATCGAGGGCCTTCCCAAGGTGGGCGGCAAATCCGTCATTCTCACATTGGTCGACCGCTTCTCCAAGTATGCTCACTTCATCGCCCTGGGCCACCCATATTCAGCGGCATCTGTGGCCCGGGCCTTCTTCGATGGCATTGTCCGTCTCCACGGGTTTCCTTCTTCGATCGTCAGTGATCGGGATCCTGTCTTCACGGGCCATGTGTGGCGCGACCTTTTCCGGCTGGCGGGCGTGAAGCTCCGCCTGAGCACCGCCTTCCACCCCCAGACGGACGGACAGTCGAAGATCGTTAACAAGGTGATTGCCATGTATTTGTGTTGTGTTACAGGTGATCGCCCTCGTGCATGGGTGGACTGGCTCTCGTGGGCGGAGTACTGCTACAACACTTCTTTTCACTCCGCCCTTGTGCTACGCCCTTTGAGGTGGTTTATGGTCGGCCGCCCCCGCCGATCCTGCCGGTGGATGCGGCCTCGGCACGGACCGAGGCGGCCGGGGCTCTTCTGAGGAGCCGTGATGAGATGCTTGCGGAGGTCCAGCAACGACTTCTCCAGGCCCAGCAGTTGGCCAAACGATACTATGATGGCCACCATCGCGAGGCGGAGTTCACGGTGGGAGATTGGGTCTGGCTGCGTCTACTTCACCACTCTACACAGTCATTGGACCCCAGCGCACGGAAGAAGCTCGGTCCTCGGTATGCCGGTCCCTTTGCTATCCTGGAGCGCATTGGGAAAGTGGCGTATCGTCTTCAGCTTCCGGCCGGCGCACGCATTCATGATGTCTTCCACGTCGGGCTGCTCAAGCCATTCCGCGGTGATCCACCCGCGGCACCGCCGGTCTTACCGCCGGCCTCGGACGGACGTCTCCTTCCTGCACCGGAGAAGGCGCTCAAGGCCCAGCTGCGCCGAGGCGCCTGGTACGTGTTGATTCGGTGGGCTGGGCTACCGGAGGAGGACGCTACTTGGGAGCAGCGCGAGGAGTTCCTCCAGCACTACCCCGACTTTCAGCTCGAGGACGAGCTGTTTGCGCAGGCGGGGAGAGATGTTATGACCGGCCAGGTCTATGGCCACCGTGGGCCCACTGGGCAGGCTTAAGGCCCAAGTTATCTTAGGTTTATTTTCAGATTATGGTTATATATACTAGTTGTAAAACTATTTTGAGAATCAAGCAATAAGACTATTCTATTGCCCGGCTCCCAGAGGAGCCGGAACCCTAAACCCTAGCCGCCTCTTGCTTGCGCCGCCGCCGCCAATCCGCAAGGACGGCGCCTCGCCGCCGGCCGCCGCGCTCCAGCCCTCGCCCACCTCCCTCCTTCCCCTATAACCTACGCCCTCGGAAGGGCAAAACCCTAGCTCCTAACAGGTGTAGTGTCTCTGGAGGGCGTAGCGGTGGCGGGCCTTCCGCGCTTAGTCGAGTTGCCGTTGTTGGCACTTGTTTCTTCTTCCTTTCTTTTTTGGGCTTGTTGTGCTGCTCGCCCTAGCATCGCGTTTGTACTGTTGGTTGGTGCTTTGGAATACGAAGCGGGGGAAAACCCTTTTTCGGTAACATGTAGCTTTCTTACATGGGAGCACTGGCGGAGCTTCGGCAAGGCTGATTGGGCCGTGGCCCGCCAAGGGCTGCAGCCCACAACGCTGATCGACACCATACAGAGCAGGCACATAGCAGCCTTGCACTCGTAGCATTCACAGTGATGCAGAGCTCAGGGCTGACCTCGAAGACTGCTCATAGCACAGTAGGAAGCACACATCAGCCGCCGTCAATCAGAGCACTGCACACATCAATGCCTCCCATGGACGGATGGCCAACTGGCCACCCACCGACCCACGCGGCAACGCAGTGGCGAGCCGGCGAGGCGGCGACCCAGGCACCCAGCTGGCTAGCTCCTTCTCTAAACCATCATAATCAATACTGATCTGAATCCTGCAAGCAGCATAGGTAAATTGATTTGAATGATTCCCAGTTTTATTCCTCTAAATTCCACTTGGTCATTGTTCACTAAACCATCCTTAAATTCCAGGCCAATTAGCATAACTAATCCACTGAAGATCTTGTTCTTTACGGTTTATACTGTGCAAGACATTGTTGCTTACACTTTACAAGTTCACAACAAATGTCACTTTTACAGTTTGCATGTTCACAGCAAAGGCAGAGTTGTTGTTTACTGTCGGACAATGCGCTCAATTGTTGTTTACTGCCAATTTGGCGGCGTGGTTTGGTACTTGGTAGCTTTCTGGCCCGCCCAATCCTTGTTTACTGCCAAGTTCACAGTTTGCAAGTTCATATATATGGTTCAGAATTTGAAAACATTCGTGCTCTCTGGCCCGCCCAACTTTTTTTTGTAGCTCCGCAACTGCATGGGAGTATTATTTTTGCTATCACTATGCTCAAGTTTATTTTACTTATTTGTATATCTTGTTGTACGCTCTTCATACTAAAACCAGGCGGATATTGAATTCATGTGCAGGTATTTTGTTGTCGTTGATGATATATGGAATGTGAAGACATGGGATATTATTAAGTTTGCATTCCCCATGACTAGTTCTGGCAGCATCATAATCACCACTACTCGTATAAATGAAGTTGCCGAATCATGCCGTTCATCTTTTAGTGGCAATATTTATGGCATAGAGCCTCTTAATATGGTGCATTCAAGAGAGCTATTTCACAGAAGACTATTCAATTCCAGGGAAAATTGTCCTCCATATCTTGAAGAAGTTTCTGATCAAATATTGAAAAAATGTGATGGGTTACCGTTGGCAATCATTGCTATATCTGGTTTGTTGGCTAACACAGAAAGAACAGAGTACCAGTGGAACCAAGTGAAAGATTTAATTGGACGTGCAGTTCAAAGAAACCCAACCGTTGAAGGAATGATGAATATATTGTCACTTAGTTATTTTGACCTGCTTCCTCATCTTAAGACATGTCTCTTATATGTCAGTATATTTCCTGAAGATTCTAATATTTATAGGACTGATCTGATAAAGAGGTGGATAGGTGAAGGATTCATTCATAAACAAGTCGGATGTACAGTACATGAGACAGGGGAAAGGTATTTTAATGAGCTCCTCAATAGGGGTTTGATCCTACCTGGGGACACAAATGAATATGGTGAAGTGAAGAGTTGCCGAGTTCATGACATAATTCTTGATTTCATCATATCCAAATCCAAAGAAGAGAACTTTGTTACTTTCCTTGGTGCTACCATTCCGATAACTGGGATAGAAAGCAAAGTTATTCGTCGATTATCTCTACAAGGCGTCAAACAAGAAAATTCACCAATACTGACAGAAGGTCTGGATTTTTCCCATGTACGATCCGTGTCTGGAGCTTCTGTGGAAATGCCTTCTTTGGAGAAGTTTAGACATCTGCGTGTTCTCCACTTACACGATTTCCAAGGATGGGGAGAAAAAATCTTGAAAGGATAGTGAAGTTGTTCCAGTTGAGGTACCTGAGCTACAGACATAAAGGAATAAGAGAGCTCCCAGAACACATTGGGCGTTTAGGGTGCTTAGAGATACTGGACCTAAGAGAAACTTGGGTAAAGGAATTACCTGCATCTATTGTTTATCTCAGAAATTTGTCGCATCTATTTGTTGGCTATGGTGTTAAATTTCCTGATGGGGTTGCGAAGATGGAAGCATTGGAGACGTTGAAAGAGGTCAGTGTCTCCATACAGTCATTAGACTTTCTGTCGGGCCTTGGCCAGCTGAAAAATTTGAGGAACCTGGCCCTTGATTCTTACACCAACGATACAATTGAAGCTGCGGAGGAGCGCAACAGAGCTATCGTATCTTCCCTGTGTGAGCTAGGCACCCAGAACCTGCAGTCCCTGACTATTCGGGATGGGAGAGGCCTCTTACAGGTACATCTGTGCGAGCTTACCCTCGAGAAGCTTGTCAACTGCTCTTTAGCCATCCCGCAGATTCCTAAATGGGTGAGCTCCCTCAGAAACCTGCAAAAACTAATCCTTCAAGTGGAGGGAGTCAAGCAGGATGATCTCTGCATGCTTGGGGCCTTACCCGCTCTGGACATTCTGCACCTGATGCAAAAAACAGAGTCAAATGAAAAACTTAGAATCAGTGGTGACGTTGGGTTTCAATTGTTGAGAATTTTTATTTATGAGGCAACTGGTGCTTTCCCGGTGGATCTGATGTTTGCAGCCAGATCCATGCCCAAGCTAGAAAAACTCGTTCTTGATCATTTCGTCCTAGTTGAAACTGACTCTCCGGGCTTTGGAATTGAGAACCTCACCTGCCTCAGTTGTGTCAAATGCTTTGTAAATTGCAATGAAGATGGCATTTTTGAAGCCGTCCAGACTGCCATGGAGAGAGAGCAGCCAGCACACATCCCAACCACCCTAGTCTATTCTTTCTGAATATTAACAGTATAGGGTGGTCTCGACTGCCCAGCTTTGATTAAACAACCCAAGGACCAGGAACGGGGGAGCTGCCGCTGGACCTGTAAATATATCCCAGGTGCGTACATCACCAGCATGCTAACATATGCGGTCTGTTTTAAGAGTTTTAGCTAGATCCTTCTCCCATTTAGGATGGACCTACTGATACATTAGCTTGCTAATGTAATTTAGTTTTAGCTTAAGCAGCAGATTTTTGCTGGGCAACTCCTTTTTATGTTACTCCCTTTATCTTCATTTGCTAATGTAACTTAGTTTTAGCTTAAGCAGCAGTTTCTTGCTGGGCAACTCTTTTTTATGTTACTCCTTAATTAATTGTCTCCTTCACGGTCATATATATGCAACGAATTGTCATGAGTATCTACTTGTTTCTACAACATTCAAGTCGCCATGCATCCAAAAACATGTTATGTTATCTTGTCTGTCCAAGGTAATTATTCAGATCTGTCTTTATTTTAGTAGCTGTCACTCCAAGCGCCAGATAACTGCTGCGCGCTTCAGATAAGAGACCACAAACTGGCAGTACATTTGCGAGGTTCTGGCAGTCTTTTAAATTAGCTAGTGCCCTTGCTTTACAGGCCTTTTGTTGTTGCTACACATTGGTTACACATTATGTGTATCTTTGTTTTATTGCATTTGCTGCAGCAAGAGTCATTGGTACATTTTGAGGTTCTCTTAATTATTTGGCCCTTCACAACTTTATTAGGACTGATATATATCTCATTCATGTCCGCCCTCCATTAAAAATGTGTTCTTGGTTAAATATTTCTTGGCAAGGTAGACATCGATCAAGAAGAGCTTTGTGCCACTGTTGCAGCTTCTACACTTCATGAGCTGTTCTCATCTTTTACAGTTATATATACCGAGCTGTTCTCATGAGTTGCCATCTTTCTCGATGATTTGAATGATGTTATATAGCTCACAGTTCATTGCAGTTTACTATAAACTTGCTATATATCAGTGTTAAATTGTGATGTTACCGATGATTTACAGTGCAGCTGTCGTATGCTTCAACAGCAGATGATGATTTGCAGTGCAGCTCTCGGATGATGATTTGCAGTGCAGCTGTTGTATGCTTCAGTAGCAGCTGATGTTGGGATGGAGGCGCTTTCTGTGGCAGTGAAAGGGCTGCATGAAGATGACGATGGTGGTGTTACATCATAATTACTGCACCCTGCCCTTCGAGCTCACCCTGAACTCAGAGACATTTGTACCAAAGGTTGAGCATCCGATTCATTTGGTTATGTAAGCATTGGACTGGTATTAGTTGTAGTTTTGAGCTAGACCTATGTTTCTTGTTTATCATAACAATGAGTTGTACGTAGCTTAAGCAATGCTGAGCTATTGTATCTCGTTGGACAACTCTTTCTTTGTGAGATGTCCCCGTCACCGTCAGGCCGTCATATTTATGTAGTGAAATGCTATGGTCTATGGATTTCCCTTCCTTGATCATCCAATTTGCTGCTCAAAAACATGTGGCGTCTTTCTCAGTGGTACCAGCAATAAGTTTTAACATTTCCGGTCGTGAGTGGATGCATGCTGGAGTCGTCAATTCGTCATTGCAATCACAATCTCTTGAGAATTCTCTCCATTCTCAATCGTTTGGCCATGCGTACCTTCCACTCGTTTTCTGCACAATGACGATAGGTTACACAAGCAGCTGCACTCCAAAGGATTACCGTCCACAACCTACGTGTGGTCAGGAATACAAGTCAAGTCAAGTGTGGCGTTAGGTACACACGTTTTGCTGGCTAATAAACCCGCACACGCACACATAGATATTTCCATCCACTCCTTGCTCCTTCGCCACTGCACAAGTCTCGCAGCTGCTGCTGCTGCTTGCCTCACGCGTCGCCGGGGTCAGGTCGACGGCGGTATCCCCGTAAGTACCGACCTCATCCATCTCCCCTCCCCTCCCGTGCTTTTTTCCCCTCCAGGGGTCCAGTATGATGCCACCGCCACAGGATCGATGGACTTGTTGTATCATGGATTTAGCTTACTGGCATTATGAAAATCCAAAAATGTATATTGTGATTTGTGAAAAGTTTTTTCAAGACAAATGCGTACATACGATTTTATTAAAATCTAATAAAAATATAGTGTTGGTAACGATACTCGTAATGAAAAATTCAAAGGCTTGTCTCTCCTTGTCTAAGGCTCTGCTTGGTGCCATTGACGTGGATTATGATGAGTCATCCAACATTTTGAACCAGGTTTTGCCTAAAACCAACTCGACTTTGTCTGTTTGGGTCACTATTTTTCCACAGCAGATTATAAGTTGAGCACAAAAAAAATTTAGCAACCGCAAACTGGCCCATTAACGTACGACAGCTTTCAGAGGACCGAAGGGAGCGATTCAAGTTATACAAAATAACTAACGATGTAGCTTTTCTACATGCATTTCTTTTACCATATTTCTGTTCTTTTGGGGCTGCTTCCATATGAGCTAGCACGTCCATTTGGCGATCTACGAGCTACATGCATTTGGCGATCTACGAGCTCCATTGCCACAAATTAACCGAGCTAGCACGTCCTACGACACATGGAGGTGGCTCTTGTGAGTGTGGCCACGGGGGCCCTTGACTCCGTCCTAGAGAAGTTGGGCACTCTGCTGGTCGACGAGTACAATCGTCTCAAAGGGTTGTGCGGTGAGATTAAGTTTCTAACTGATGAGCTTACCGCCATGCATGCCTTTCTCCTTAAGATGTCGGAGGAGGATGATCCTAATGTGCAGGACAAGATATGGATGACCATGGTGCGGGAGCTCTCCTATGGTATAGAGGACTCCATTGACGACTTCATGCAAGGTCGTAGTACTGCGATCCGTAGACCTGTAGTTAAATTGAAGTGTGAGGTTAGCATCTGGACAGCGGGTGGAAATGTATATGCGTGGAGTTTTTGTCCACGAAAACCCCGCCTGCTTGCTGAGAAAACGACAACAATTTTCAACACGGCTGGTGCTAATGCAGCATCCAAAGATATAATTTAATTACACGATAGTAAACATGTTTAAACGATTCGGACCCCAACTCAGCACACGGGCCAGTCAGGCTCTACAACCAACCTGTAGTTGGATGGTTAGAGGGATTGTGATTCAAGTCCTGGTGCTCGCATTTATTTCTTTCTTTTATTATTTGAATATACTCTCTTCGGTCCTTTTTACTCCGCATACAAAATTTCTCCCATGACATTAGATGCGTCGTGACTTTAGATGCGTCGTGACATTTGAATATACTCTCTTCGGTCATTTATAGAATTTTTTTCAACATTTATAATACAAAACCAATAACATTAGATGCGTCGTGACTTTAATCTTCACATTGTATTACTTTACAATTGTAGATGTTGATATTTTTTATATAAATATGATCAAACCTTCGGACAAATTTATATACGGTCTAAAAGGAATCGGAGGGAGTATTATTCGTGATGCAACGGTTCCGGTCACGGGTTAAGATCTGCAGTAGCGCACCGTGTAGTACGGTCACTGACGTATGGACTTCGCCCTACATGTCATCCGCACTACAACACCGTACAATACTGCAGAGGATCTCGACGCGCCCGGTCACGTAGGTCTACGAGCATAACCAATACCTCAAAAGCCTTTAGAGAAGTAAAAGAAAATTATTTTAATGCGCTAGTCGATCCCTTGAAGGCTTTAGAGGGCTATATTTTTAACTCATCATGTCGGCTAGCAATTAAATTTACTCGCCTGACGCCGCTTCTTTGAAAAAAGCATTCCCCCTCTATGCCGCCCCTAGCCCTCCCCCGCATAGCGTATTCACCACCACAGCCCAAATCGACCCCGCCAGCCCTCCCACATCCCTCTGAAGAAACCACAACCAATGGCGGGATCCCGTCGTCGGAGGTCGTTGCTGTTGATTCATAGCACGGTGGTGCACACTGCAACCACGACCACGACAACACCTCCCCCCATCCTGCTCTTTCACTGACATGTCGCCGTCGCCGTAGAAGAAGTATCATTGAGGCAGCGGCCCGGGGGGGGGGGGGCCTGGGTGACACCAACACTAGGTATTGACTGGGGTCCTCCAATCTGTGGAGCTGGCGGCGAGGTCGTAGGACATCAAGGTGGTGGCGCTCTACGGCAACAACACTAAGCTGAACTTCCCCTTCGGCTGCCCAGCGCCTCGACGGCCATCGTCCTTGACCACCGATCGGTCTCCCGTCGTGAGCGGCAGGAGAACCGAGAGGCCTTTGAGCGGCTCGAGGTGGAGCTAGCTTGTCGACGAAGCGTAAATGGCCGAGCTTTGCCGGAAGCATTCGGATCTCTTGTCGACGAGCGCCCATATCTAGAGCTTTACAAGAAGGGGATGACTGATGAGGACGAGGCTGGGCCATCCGATGGGGGTGGCGAAGCCGACGTGATCGACCTCTCGTCAGACGGCTCCGACGACGAATCAGGCTCCTGCTCTGGTGTGGATTGGGCGCCCATCGAGGTGAAAATAGGGGCATAGGAGGGCCAGTAAAAATAGTAGTTTTTTTAATCATTTCTTATTATTCAACGTAGTATAAACCTAATTATGTAGTGTAGTATGAACTTATGCTAACTATTACGTAATGTAGTACGGTTAAGAAATTCGTATTATTCATATTTGTGTGATTTTATTTAGGGAGAGAAATTTGAGAGATCAGCTAGCAACCGCTATTTTATAGCGAAGAAAATATATCGAGTTAAAGGATAAGGGGTCGCTAACTAGCATTCTTTGGCATGCAAAACTAGAGCTGAGAAATAACCAAGCAACTGCTGTTGGCTTCTTCTTCTTGTCACTAATAAGAGGGATTTCGTTTCTTGTGCTAACGCGCTCGATCTTAATTGCTCAACTTATGGTATTAAAATATGATAGTCTTGAAAGCATTAAGTAGGCGGGGATTAGTGATATAGTTGGGATGACGATGCGGAAGTGATTAGCTTGTTGGCAGCTAGTGCGGCTATTAGGCTGATGCTGGGAGCACACATTCGACCTACACGTCTACCACAGCCAATCATCCACACAACATTAGCTTAAGCGACGATATACGTTGTTGCTTTCGCTGGACAACATTATAGAAGTTACTTTGGTGATAAAGATTTTTATTATCTTTCTTGTAATCGATTTGTGATTATACTGTGATCAAGAGTGTAATCAAATCGAAGCGTGAGGTTAACATCTGGACAGTTGGTGGAGAGGCATATGCGTGGAATTTGTCCATGAAACTCCCGCTCACTTGCCTAGAAGAAAACAAAAGGAAATTTTCAACACGGTTGGTGCTGATGCGGCATCCAAAGATATAATTTTATTCTTCAGCATGATAATGTTTACTATATGAAGGGATTGGGACCCTAACTGAAAGTATATACAGTTAATGACACAGCATGGGCCAGTCAAGATTTACAAAGGATACGACAATGTTCACCGTCAAGTGGCCAGGTGTGTAAGTAAATTAAGCAACAAAAAGCTCTACCTAATACAACTAGTAATTTCCATTGCCTATCCTTTTATATTCAAATGTATGTTTAAAATCTCTGTAGCGTATGGATGGTAATGTCATACGTGTGCCTGCCTAACCCGAACACCGAACAGCTAGCTTAGCTAACTCGTCCTCACGAGCTGAGAAAATTACAAAGCAACTTCTTGGCTTCTTTCCTTTCTCAACAAATAACAAGGGATTAATTCGTAGTGCTACCTATATTTTACTAGCCAATAACTGCACAACTTGTTCTACTTTTTTTAGAAAAGGAGGAGGACCCCGGCCTCTGCATCTGGACGATGCATACGGTCACTTTATTAATTATTCTCACAAGACCTTACAAAGTCATACAACAGTAAGACTAAAGCCACCGTCTAAGCAACAGTTGTCGCTACTCCTATCCAATTGATGAAGGGGCGCTGATAGTCTGGCAAACAGACATCGCAGCCAAACGTAAACATCTAAGACCTGAGGTCCCAACCAAGACGCCTGCCGGGTATGGGGCACCTACCAGTCCGGCGCACTCCTCAACCAGGACGCCTGCCGGGTATGGGGCACCTACCAGTCCGGCGCACTCCTCAACCAGGACGCCTGCCGGGTATGAGGCCGCTGCAGCCACCTGCCACCAATCCATCTTCAGTGTTGTACTACTGCACCACTTTGCCCGGCCTCTCTGCCATCGACGCCACCACGACGCCCGATGACGTCACCGTCCTGCGCGAGTCCCTCGCCACACATCGGGCTCCGAGTCTCCACTACGCCACGCCGCCGAGAAACGCCACCATTAATGTGCAGGATGAAACACCGCTCCACCAATTATTCCGTCCACTGGTCCCTCGAGCCCGTGTACACCTCCAAGAATGACGCCACAAGAGGGAAACGCCACAATAATGCCGCCGTCATCCGACCTATTGATCTAGGGTTTCCCCTGGAGGTAGCAGATAGTGGCCTGGAACTTCTCAACAGCGATGCCTTCAACAAGGGAACGACACCAAATAGTGCCGCCATCGCCGGCCACGGCAGCAGTGGCGAGCAGGTCTTCACCCAGATCTGTTCCAATGGCCTCCATCAAGCGTCTTGCGCACGGATCGTCCACCACTGCGGCCGTCGTGTCGCCCGTCGCGAGACCACAGCCGCCGACACATCCTCCGCCGTCCGAGGCCGCCGCCCCGGGATCCAGCCCTCGCTGGCCGCCGGAACAAAGCCACCGAGCCCCATCAAGGGCGGAGAAGGTAGATCCGGCCATGATCCGGCCTCTCCCTGCGATGTAGCCACTCCTGCGGCCCTGCATCTCGCCCGTGCCCGAGGCGACGCAGGCAGCGCATGCGCGCACAACGCCGCAGAGAGGGGAAACACCCCGCCACCACCTTCCCTGGGGTGCGCGCGGACTTCGCCGGCGGCCCCTCCAGCAGCGGCGGAGCGAGGGAGGGGGAGAGGGGGACCTGGCGGCGGCGGTGCTAGGGCTCACCCGTGTCGCCCGGGGGCGACGCAGGTGCGAGAGGTGAGAGGGGGAGGTCAGTGGCGGCCACTTGCTAGCTCCACCACACAACTTGTTCTACTATATCAATAGGAAGGTACAAGTGTGCTATATTTTTCCTCGAACTGAAAATCATCTGCCGTTAATGACAGAGAGCACACATAGGACAAGCTTGGGTGGTCAAGTGGGCAGGTGCGTAAACAAATTAAGCTAGAAAAACCTCTACCTAATCGTACCAATAATTGCAACTGCTTTGCCTTGTTTATTCGATATATGTTTTAGTTTTCTATATCACAGGTCACTGTAATACAACTTGGTTAGCACTTAGCAAGCACTAACCCAGTACGTACGCCAAGACACATATATCCCTCTGGCAGTGGTAGGTTCTTTTTTATATAGAAAAAACAAGGGTTAAATTTATGTAGTGCTAACGCGCATCCTATGTTATTTTACTAGCCAATAATTGCACAACTTGTTCTAACATATCACTACGAAAAGCAACAGCGTGTGAAGGTATAACAATGACAGTCTTTTGGAATTATTAAGCAGGCGGGCATCCTTTTCCCCAGTCTCTTCTCACCCCTGGATTCGCGGTGCACGCCCTGCGGGCGTCCGAGCTTCTCCTCGCCGGGCAAGGTGCCTGGGTTACTCCGCGGCGGATCCATCCGCTAGGTATACCCCCATCTCCCGTTGCCGTTCTTCAGTCTGGCCGGCGCTTTCTCTCGTTGACGGGCGCCGGCACGAGGCGTTCTGTAATCTGTACACTGTAGCTTATTCGGTGCAGCAATGGCTGGCCTTTTCTCCTTTAATCCATCCTCTTTCCAGGGTTTCAGATCGACTACGCGGACGATATTTTCCAGCTGATTCAGATCAGTTAATCCGTTCTCTTTCAGGGTACACCGTCAGTTCGTTGGTTCGACTCTGCTAATTATCGAGAAAAATCCAGCTTCCATCATACTCGCATGTTGTCACCGCCCCCGGCACAGTGTCGATTTGTAGCTTTTTCGGTGTACTGTACTAATGCTTGGACATTGCGGCTTACGTCGATTTATCCTCTTTTCAGGCTATACATTGACGACGCTCTCGGCGCATTCTCACGACTTCAGCAGTTCAGCTCCACGCAGAATCAACTCGCGAGCTCTCAGCTACCATGTCCATGGAGGCGGCTCTCGTGAGTGTGGCCACGGGGGTCCTCAAACCTGTCCTGGAGAAGCTGGCCACCTTGCTTGGCAACGAGTATAAGCGATTCAAGGGTGTGCGCAAAGAGATCAAGTCTCTCAGTCATGAGCTGGCTGCCATGGAGGCTTTTCTCCTCAAGATGTCCGACGTGGAGGATCCCGACGTGCAGGATAAGGTGTGGATGAATGAGGTGCGGGAGTTGTCCTATGACATGGAGGATGCCATCGATGACTTCATGCAAAACGTCGGTGACAAAGATGAAAGGCCAGATGGTTTCATTGAGAAGATCAAGAGCTCACTAGGGAAGTTGGGGAAGATGAAGGCTCGTCGTCGAATCGGCAGAGAGATCCAGGATCTGAAGAAACAGATCCTTGAGGTGGGTGAGAGGAATGAAAGGTACAAGAGTCGTGAGGCCTTCTCCAAGACCATCAACGCAACCGTTGACCCTAGAGCTCTTGCTATATTTGAGCATGCATCGAAGCTTGTTGGAATCGATGAACCTAGGGCTGAGCTGATCAGATTGTTGACGGATGACAATGGGTGTGCGACAACACAACATCAACCAAAGATTGTCTCCATCACTGGACCTGGAGGAATGGGCAAAACAACTCTTGCAAACCAAGTGTATCAAAAAATCAAAGGGCAATTCGATTGTTGTGCCTTCCTATCCGTGTCGCGAAGTCCAGACATGATGAATATCCTTAGGACCATTCTTAGTGAAGTTAGCGGTCAACGTTATTCTAACACGGAAGAAGGGAGTGTACAAATACTCATTACCAAGATCAATGACTTCCTACTAGATAAAAGGTAGATGCGATCTTTATCTTTTCTTTCCATTTCTACTTACTTGCAGTTCTTTGAATGTATAAAAAAGTTAGAAAGATTATACTAGTGGAATTTGTTTAAAATGTACATATAATTCTGTCTTCACAGTTCCTCCATCTTCTCACAGTACTAACACCTTGGCTCACTTTTCTTTTGAATTCTCCTTGAGCTCCCTTAACATGATGAACTATAATTGTTTGTGCACTTTACCTCATGACCGGTTTTGGCTAGCAATTTTGATGATATAGATGCTGGTTTTGCAAGTGTGGCATCCACGTTACCCTGTTTTTCACATGAAAGCTATCACACACATGACCTTTTCCCACCTCCACCTCTTCCTTCTCTGGGTCTCTTTTCTCTTGATGCACCGTGCCTCGATTCACTCTTCGTCCTCTTCTTTCCCGTTCCGCCAACCGAACGCCGCACTATAATGCGCCAAACTAACATGGACGTGCAAAGCGAAATAAGTATGCATATGCCCTTTTAGCACTTGTGTGTTTATCCTTTTCATTTTATCAATGTTAACATGTTTCGTTTATTCTTCCTCTATGCACACAACACTTCTTTTAGGAACACAACACATTATTTTACAACTATGCTAATATTTATTTGTCCATGTATAGGTACTTTGTTGTTGTTGATGATATATGGGACATGGATACCTGGGATATTATAAAATGTGCATTTCCTGCTACAAGTTCTACCAGTAGAATAATCACGACTACTCGTATAAACAATGTCGCTCATTCATGTTTATCATCATTCAATGGCCTTATTTACAATATAAGTGCTCTTGGTATGGTGCACTCCAGACAATTATTTCACAGAAGGTTATTCAAGTCTGATCAAGATTGCCCTTCACACCTTCAAGAAATTTCTGAGCAGATATTGAAAAAATGCCATGGGTTACCTTTGGCGATCATTGCTATATCTGGTTTGTTGGCTAACACAAAAAGAACAGAAGATGTGTGGAATCAAGTGAAAGATTCAATTGGCCGTGCACTTGAAAGGAATCCTAGTGTCGAAGGAATGATGAAGATATTGTCACTTAGTTATTTTGATCTGCCTCCTTATTTAAAAACTTGCCTCTTATATCTAAGTATGTATGTAGAAGATTCTATTATTGAGAAGGAAAATTTGATACAAAGATGGATTTCTGAAGGATTCATTTATAAAGAGGGAAGATACACGGCATATGAGTTAGGAGAAAGGTGTTTTAATGAACTACTCAACAGGGGTTTGATCCAACCTGGGGCGACAAATGCTTATGGCATAGTGCAGTGTTGTCGAGTTCATGACACAATTCTTGATTTCATCATATTCAAGTCCATAGAAGAGAACTTTGTTACTTTACTTGGCGTTCCCAATCCGACAATTGGGAAAAAAAGCACTATAGTTCGTCGACTCTGTGTACAAGGTGTCGAGGAAGGAAATTCAGCATTATTGATAGCAGATCTCGTGTTTTCCCATGTCCGATCACTTACTATGGTTGGAGGTCTGTTGGAAATCCCTTCTTTGGAAGAGTTCAGACATTTGCGTGTTCTTGACTTAAATTATTGCTCCAAATTGGAAGATCATCATCTTGAAAATGTGGTGAGGTTGTTCCAGCTGAGGTACCTGAATCTCAAAGGTACAAAAATAAGCAAGCTCCCAAAACAAATTGGTCGTTTAGAATGCTTAGAGGTGCTGGACCTAAGAGGGACTTCTGTAAAGCAATTACCTGCATCTATCGTGAATCTCGGAAAATTGATGCATCTACTTGTTGATGATAATGTTCAATTTCCTGAAGGGGTTGCAAAGATGCAAGCACTGGAGACGTTGGAATATGTCAATGCCTCCATTCAGCCATTAGAATTCTTGTGCGGCCTTGGTCAACTAATGAATTTAAGGAATCTGTGGCTTATCCTTGATTTCGAATTTTATTCTGACACTGAGGATACATTGAAGCGGATGTTCTTGCCATATGTCCCACATGTTCCGACATGGGTGGGCTCCCTCAGAAACCTCCAACGGCTATACATTGAAGCGGTGATAGTCAACCATGACCATCTCTGTATGCTTGGGGCCTTACCCAGTCTGCTTTTTCTGCATCTTGAGGATGAAACAGAGTCAAACGAAAAGCTCAAAATCAGTGGTGAAGTTGGGTTCCGATTCTTGAAGATTTTTATTTATGGTAGATTTTTTGAACCAGTAGATCTGATGTTTGGGACAAGGTCCATGCCAAAGCTTGAAAAACTAGAGCTTCATGAGTTTCGCATGGTTGAAGCTAACTCTCTCGGCTTTGGAATTGAGAACCTCCCTTGCCTCACTAGTGTCAAATGCACTGCCGTTGCTGGTGATGATGGCATTGTTGAAGCCGTGAAGACTGCCATGGAGAGAGCAGCCAGCACACATCCCAACCACCCAAGTCTACTCTTTCAGAGATTACGCTGATACTTCAAATTAACAAGCCAAAAACAGGGGAGTTGCTTCTGCTCGTGGTCCGGCCGGCCAACCGGTTCTCAAGTTTAATACTAGTGTCTAGCTCGATTCATCTCTCTTTTTTTATACATTATTCTCTCTGTCGGATAAAAATGTAATATGGATAATGATACAAAATTATAGAATTGGTTAAGACTGGTACTGTACTGCATTTTCTGTAATAATCAGTCATCCGTATGTGTTGAAGGTTTAATATTATCGCGTGACCATTTCTAGCCATCACTCTCTTGTTGTGATGCTCTTTGGCAAGTCATCATTCTATAGCTCTAGTGGTAATACATTTTTCATTTGCTCTTTTACCCAGCTTTAGTCTCCATGCTCTTTGTTGGACTAAAACACTTGATAAGCTCTGCCTCTTCTCATTAGTTCTCTCAACAATTCAAATGCTGTTATATATGTTTGCTTACTGTTCTTTGCAGTTTAATATAAGCCTGCCACCTGGACAGTATTACTGTCAATTAAACTCTTGACTTTACAGCTCATCTGTCACTCGTTTGCAGTGGGTAACCAGATCTGTACTGTCCGATTGGGCACTTGAGTGTTGTGGCTGATCAATGCTGCTGGCAACCAGATTGAGACCAGATTAATTCCTGCAGTCAACAGTTCTAGTTGAGAGTTGCCATTCAGAAATATGTGCTCTTTCTGAATGGGTAAAAATTGCCTTCAGTTAGAGATTAGTACATATGTGAGGTGCTGACAGTTGCATTCTTGGTTAGTTATCTCTTTTTTGTTAGAAAAGGAGGATGACCCCCGGCCTCTGCATGTGGGCGATGCATACGGCCACTTTATTAATTATTCTCACAAGACCTTACAAAGTCATACAACAGCAAGACTAAAGCCACCGCCTAAGCAACAGTTGTCGCTACACCTATCCAATTGATGAAGGGGCGTAGATAGTCTGGGCCTAATACCAAACAGACATCGTAGCCAAACCTAAACATCTAAGACTTGAGGTCCCAACCAGGACGTCTGCCGGGTATGGGGCACCTTCCAGTCCGGCGCACTCCTCAACCAGGACGTCTGCCGGGTATGAGGCCGCCGCAGCCACCTGCCACCAATCCATCTTCAGAGTTGTACTGTTACATGTACCGTGTCAGGTCTCTCTACCATCGACGCCACCACGACGCCCGACAGCGTCGTCCTCCTGCGCGAGTCCATCCTCCCACAGCGAACTCCAAATCTGCATTGCGCCACGCGATCAAGATCCGTCGCCATCGGTGTGTAGGATGAAGCACCGCTCCACCAAAGAATCCGTCATCTGGTCCCTCGATCACGTGTGTACCTCCAAGAATGACGCCCCCAAGGGAGGAACGACACCAGAGCGCCGCCGTCATCCGATCATCTGATCTAGGGTTTCCCCCAGAGGTAGCAAAGAGTGGCCTTGAACTTCTCCACGACGATGCCTTTAAGAAGGGAACGACGCAGATAGTGCCACCACCGCCGGCCTTAGCAGACGCCAAAGGCAAGTTTTCACCTAGATCAGTTCGAATGGATCTAACTCTCGTGCACGGGCCGCCGTCACCACCAGCACCACCAGGCAGAACCGTGGAGCACCGGCAGATCAGCGAGCCGCCGGCACCACCGCATCTAGATCGCCAGCCACGCCGGGCCGCCGCCATCCGCCGCGCCGTCCGGGTCAGAGACGGAGCCGCCGACCGCGCACACGGACCACCGCTGCCTGCACACGCTGGAGCGTCGCCAAGAGCCCAGCGCTCGCCACCGCTTGCCGAGGGCCGCCGCCGCGCGCCCCGAGCGGACTCCCACGCACACCAGGGAAAACTGCCGTCGCCCCCATATCCCCGCCAGCGCGCCCCGCCTGCAGCGCGCCGCCAGCCACCGCCGCGATCCGTTCGCGTCAGATCCAGCGAGCCGTGGGAGAAGAGATCTCGCCGCCGCCGACGCCGACCGGGCTTTGCCCGGCGGCGGCGAGGAGGAGAGGTCGGGGGAGGGACGAGGACGCGGCGGCGCTAGGGTTCCCCCTGGTCGCCGCGCAGGGGCAACACGGGAGGAGTCGGGAGGAGTATGTGTGCACCTGTTATAGGTTCCTGAGCATTTTTTCAACGATTTGGATGCTGTTATATCTGATCGCAGTCTTTAAAGGGTCAATATACGGCTGCTATATGTTGCTGTTAAAGTTTGATGTTACCAATCATCAATTAGTTTGCAGTAGCGGATGAGCGTACTAGCTACTCTTAGTTTCTGCTTCGGTAGCAGTCTGTAATGGACATGTTTTAAAGTTTCTGCTTGTTTCTACAAGTGTGCAAGTTGCAGGCCGCTGCACTTCGTCATACCAGAGTTGTATTGTTCACACTTATGTACTTTGTTCAACTCGATGACACAACAACAACTTTAACTCTAACAAACTGTCTCCACGTGCACACACATACACGTGTCTATACCCAAACCACTATATCTGGAAAGGATTTTGCTTCCACGTTTGGCCACTTGGGTGAAAGTGACTTAGGGACCTATGTATGGGTGACACGTATATTTGTTTGGGACGTGGCGGGGTAGGATCTGGTGTGTGGACATAGTGTTTAGTTGCAAATTTTCTCAACTTCCTCTCCATCGGCGTGTACAATTATGGGTGTGTGTTGCAATTTTTCTTCACCCTATTTCTCACTAAGTTTCTTGTTTGATAATTTTTTACTTTTCTTACAGCCTAAATCAGGCCAATAAAAACCTGTCACGTTAATTCTAAATTTTAAATATACTACATCAAACTCAGTTTCATTTACCTGGGGTTTTTCGAGTTTTTTAAACAATGCTAATCGGACCAATGGGAAGATGACAACTTATTTATTGGGGATGTGGCTGTGTGAATTTGTTCGGGTGGCTCCAGCAGGTCCTCCACGGGATTTTTGTCGAGTTTTCCATTGGTGTGCACGTGGGCTGGATCGGTGTGTTCATATTGGCATGCACACGCGCCCTGGATTGATTCGTTGATTTGGTTACGTGATCTTTGGCGTTTTCATGTTGGATGTGCATGCTGATCCTGCAGGCGTGCTGTCATTCGACATGTTCGTCCACTCTTCTCGCAGATTCTGTTGTTCTACTGGGAGGATGCCACGTGAGTCATTGTTTGCAATTTGGCTTCACCCCATGGCACATGCATCATTGGTTCTTCCGTCGTGTGTTCTGGTCGTTGCCTCTCTGGGACGTTTGGGGTTGTTTCTGGATTTTTTTATTACCTCCAAGCTGCTATAAATATGAACCTTTCCTGCCATTGCTTCTTCCATTGCGGCATGTGGTTCTTGCTCATTCGTGCCTGCATTTACCGATGGTTCGTTGTAGCTCTGTTCCTGCTGGTTGAGGCCATCGGGGTCGTCCTCCTGAATCCGGGCAGCAGTTATCAACCGTGTGTGCAATGGCGGCCGTTCTGTTCCAATTGAAGATCGTTCCGCGTTAATGGGGGAGACTGCCGTTGGTGATGAATTGTCTGGGGCTCATTCATCGCGACAGGGCCGTCGTGATGCTGGCCGTCTGCCGCGTTTTTCTATCGTGTGTTGGTATGTTTAATTAGTTTGTTTACGTATTCGTTAATACAAAGTGTAGTTGGCTGCCCGTCCAACCTGTCGGCGCTTGAAATTCGTGGCCGTTTAGATCGACCTCCTGTCCGCCGTCATCACCTCGACCCCCTCTCCTCTACCCCGCTTTATCTTCGGTCTTGCCTGGCCGTTCCACCCCATGCTCCACCGTCCAGAGGTGTCGCGGAGTCTCAACAAGCGAGGCCGTCGGGTACAGATTGATGGCATATGCGCACACACCCGCGAGGGCAGAGGCCGTGCGCCGTTGGAGTGGGCCTCACAGATCTGGCGGCTTCCGTGGCCGCTACCTTGTACATGGTCTTCACCATGGTCACCAACCCGGCGACGTCCATGCCGTCGCCGGCTGCGCCATGGCAGGCTGCCAACAAGGTCCCCGTAGGGAGCTGCAACTCGCAGCGCCGGCGTCGTCGTCTCCGCCAGTCTGCCTCACGCGCCCGTAACAACACAGCCTTAGCGCCATGGCCCCCGACTCCGCAGACACTATGGCCCCTTCGTCCTGGGCGCGGCCACGACCGACCCACAATGGCCCTCCCGCTTCGGTGGCGGGTGGATCCTGGGTGCGCATGGACCTGAGAAAAATTTCTCCTATGAGTCTGTTGTCTCCTATGATCCACGACCGACCAACACAGCATAGGCCAGTGTCGTCGGCGTACTGGCTCCGAGGCAGCGTGTTGAACCCGTGCTACAACATTTCTCCTATGAGTCTGTTGTCAGACGTTGAACAACACGACGAAGGAGAGGCCTGAGAAAAATTTCGGTATGAGATCCACCACAGCAAATTCGTTTTGCTATAATTTGGTTCAGTTACACCCCTAATCACTCTACCCTGTATGTGCCAATCATGAGCAACTTGATAAAGCTATAATTTCGTCTTTGTTAACAATTGCACTTTTAAATTCTAATATCAGTGGAGTAAATCTATACATGAATTGCAATCAAGATTAGTCATTGGATGTTCTCTCTTTCTTGGATCTGGATTAAGATTGTGTTATCAGGAAAAGGCAATTAGGTATCTCCCTTGCTCCATAATTTTGCAATCATTCTATGTCAGATGACATAATAAATGTTGCTGGACATGCCTCTCAACAATACTTGCATATGGCCAAGAGCAGTGGCAAAGAGGCCTAATGAAATAGAGCTTCCCTTCGACGGTTTCTGCACAAGCTCTCAAATTGAAGGCGCATAGTGTTGCTCCCATCCTTTTCTGTAACTACCAATACTTGCATGCTTGATATAAACTATAGTCGATGTAGGTGAGTAGCACTTTAGAATGATTTCATATTATGGCAAGTTACCACCTGTGAACATATCCGACTAATTGAACATTCTTTCTTTCATTTTTTCTTCTACTACATGAATGCCAACTCTACATGAAGCCACACTAGAATGATATAAACCATGAGTGGTTTTAATGTGTTCGATCTTAGTATAAGAGTAGAAATTCTATGGGTCGATTCCAACAAGGTAGTTTAGGTCTAAGACCTCCTAATTGGCGCTTAAGCACCCAAAATCTAAAGTGGCACTAGCCGGATGCCAAGTGGGACCCAACCTACCAACGCGAGCAGCTCGGTTTGCTTGGATCGTCCCAAGCTCGGTTTGACATTTTGAGCGGTCGGCCATTGACTGCTGACCGTTCACCCTCAACCATTGACTTTTGAGAGAAAATCAGGGATTAAAAAAACATAAATTTTGAAAAAAGTTCATAGATTTGAAAAATAATGATTTTTTCTGTTAAATTGAAAGAACTTCAGGGATTTTGAAGAAAAAGTTCAGGAATTTGAAAAAAGTTTGTGGATTTGAAAAACATTCACGAATTGTTTGAGAAAACTTCACTAATATGAAAAACGTTTGTGGATTTATAAATATGTTCATGAATTGGAAAAACATTCTCGAATTTGACAATTAATAACAAATTTGAAAATTGCTCCTGGTTTTCAAAAAATTCATGATTTCAAAAATAAATCGTGATTTTGAAAAAGTTTGTGAATTTTGAAAAAAATACAAAACCAGGAAAAGAAACTAGCTGGAATTAACTTCAGATTTGACAATAGTTCTATTTATTCAACTACTTTTTTTTCAGTGTAAATTGTGATAAATGAGTATATTTTGACGATGTTATGTGGGAAGAGGTATTTTACAACTGAAAATATCACGGCAATTTATTAGCAGTGCATTATTACTGCCTTATTAATACTATACAATTTGATACACATATGATCTAAATTGAATCACAACCGATTGAAAAAAATGGCAACTCAGCAACACCTCACACAACATAGCAAATTTCATTAGCAACATGGAAAAAAATTCACGACTACGCGTCAACAGGGTGCGGCGTGCCGCCGCGCGGGTATAGCTAGTAGAGATACTAAGCTCTCTCAAATTGAAGCGTTGTGGTTCTTTGAGGGTTGTGGGGTCACTAGGGCCCCACACATAAGTGTGTATTATTTTGTTCTATTTCTTCTTCTTTATTATTTTAAATTTTTTCCACGTTTTAATTCATAAGCAATTAATAAAATTTGTGTACTTTAAAAAGCATAGACATATCTTAAAATTATTCAAATTCATTAATATTGATTAAATTTGTGGATATTTTTAAGTTCATGGTCAGTTAAAGTTTGTGAACATTTTTAAAAATTGAAAACTATATTTTATGAACATTTTTTAAACCATGAATATATTTTAAATTCATGATTTTTTATAAAATTCATGGTTTTTAAAAGTCATAATATTTTTAAAGTTCCTTAAACATCATTTAAATTAACTAACCTTTTCAAATAAAGAAAGATGGGCAATTTTTTCTGACCTAGCAGTGGGGTGAGCAAAAGAAACTAAACGAGAAAGAGGAGCACGGAGCCAAGCAAAGCGAGCAAGAGCTTCGTGGGCTGACATATGCATCTGAGCGTCACAATAACAATTTCATTGGTTTAGCATGAAATAAGAACTCCCAAGAAGCTCAAACAATCACCACCGGGCTGACACCAAGGCCCAAATGCGCAAAGACTTCACAACCACACATCAAATAATTCCTCTCTTCTCTTGAAAAAATAATACATCAACCCAACACGATATACAAAAAAGAAAACACCACCAATAAAAAATTAAAACACAAAGCCAACACAAATAAAATCAAAACAAAACAACTGATCACAATAATCTATAGATATAAAAAAGTATTTTTCACAAGTGAAGAACGGCGCGGCGAAGCGCGCGTTAGCCTCTAGTCTTTGTGATGTTGGAATGGAGACGTTCTCTCTTTCCTGGATGAAGATGACATCCAACTTTCTACCAGCTGTCCACGAAGATCGTTTTCTGAACTCTGTGACTGTGAGTGCGCCGCAGATGCTTCGTTAGCAGACGTTTGGACACACAGCAACACTCTCTTGTTCAATGGGCTCTGGAGTGCTGCTGGGTTTTGTACTGTTTGCATCAGTATACGTCTTGTGCGTAAACAAGCCAAAAAAGTACCGTAGGAACAACACCAACAGGGGAGTTGCTCCTGCTCCTCCCCATCCGGTTCTCAAGTTTATTTTTTTCTGTGCTTCTTC
>NC_041391.1:717896050-717899940 GCF_002162155.2 Triticum dicoccoides | reverse complement strand
CCTTTGATCCAGAATTAACTACAGGAAGAAGCATCCGCGGAATGTTTGCTTAATTCTGTCTTAAACTTTTTTTTGGCTTAACAGTACTGTTCAATTGCCATTCGTAGTCGTCATTCTCTAGTTGTCATGCTCTTTGGCAATTCGCCATTCTGTAGCTGTACCAGTAATACATTTCTTCTTTGCTCTTTTTATCTGTGGTCGTCGTGCTCTTTTTTTTTTAAAAAAGGAGGTCAACCCCCGGCCTCTGCATCGAATACACTACTGGAATTCTAGGCTACGCCGAGTGCCACGGACACTCAGCAAAGGACCGAAAACCGCCGGCAAAGCCTTTGCCGAGTGTCACCCTCGGCAAAAGCCACCCGGCGTACACCTCTTCGGCAAACAGGAGTTTGCCGAGAGCCAGAACACGGGCACTCGGCAAAGAATTTGCCGAGAGTCAAACAGTACCACTCGGCAAAATAAAATAGCTAACGGAGAGCAGACTGTGACGGCGGTTCCTGACACGTGGGACCAGGGGAGCAGGCCGAGAGCCTACTTTGCCGAGTGCACTTCTCGGCAAAGACAACCAGTAGGTGGCTGACACGTGTCAGCTCCTGACATGTGGGGCCAGGCGAACATGCCGAGGGCCATCTTTGCCGAGTGCACCTCTCGTCAAAGACAACCAGTAGGTGGCTGACACGTGTCAGCTCCTGACATGTGGGGCCAGGCGAACAGGCCGAGGGCCATCTTTGCCGAGTGCCACCCTCGGCAAAGAGAGCCAGTAGGTGGCTGACACGTGTCAGCTCCTGACATGTGAGGCCAGGCAAACAGACCGAGGGCCATCTTTGCCGAGTGCCACCCTCGGCAAAGAGAGCCAGTAGGTGGCTGACACGTGTCAGCTCCTGACATGTGGGGCCAGGCGAACAGGCCGAGGGCCATCTTTGCCGAGTGCCACGCTCGGCAAAGAGAGCCAGTAGGTGGCTGGCACGTGTCAGCTCCTGACATGTGGGGCCAGGCGAACAGGCCGAGGGCCAACTTCGCCGAGCGCCACTGTCAGCAAACTCTATCTTTGCTGAGTGTGACTCCCGGCAAACTCAGCCAATAGGGGAGGGCCACGTCACCTCTCCTAAAGCCGTGAAAATAGTTTGCCGAGAGTCACTGTCGGCAATTCTTTTTTCCTTTACCGAGAGGCCTCTCGGTAAAGTTGCCAGGAGGGCTACAGGTTATTATCCGTTACAGAGAGGCCTCTCGGTAAAGGTGTCAGGTTATTGTGCTTTATCGAGAGGCCTCTCGGTAAAGGGTGCATTCTGGTCCAGTTTCACAGTCATTGCCGAGAGCCTCCCTCGGCAATGGTGTGCCGAGGAGCATTTTTTCCCTGTTTCTGTTTCTTTCCTGCAGCGAAACATATACAGCAGCAGCATATAGTTCATCACACATAGAACATGTCACATATAGGCATCATTGAACAAAAGAAGCAATGATTGATTCTAAAAAACATTCCACATAAAAGCAATAGTGCATAAAAGCAATAGACCACAAGTTTACAAGTCTCAAGATGCAAGAGTTCTCAACATACAAGGAATAGTTTCAAACATAACATAACATGACGTTCACGCGATTTTGGAGATCGGAGTGATAACATCAACATTAGAAGGCATCATTCCGTTTGCTGCCCCAACTCCATCAACCGGAGTGATAACATCAACATTAGAAGGCATCATTCCCTTTGCTGCCCCAACTCTACCAACTTGAGGTGGAACTACCAGAACATTGTTCGACCCTTGTGATGGGTTGAGCTGTGATGGATTGACCCAATAGTGAGATGAATGCATATGGTAATGCCGAAAATGGTGATAGAAATAGTTTGAACGAAACTCACAATGTTCCACTCTGGCGTCGGTGGCATCTATGGCACTGGTTGGCCTTGCATGGAATAAAGATTGGCCACCATATGTTGTAAAGACTTCACTAGATCATCTTGTGCCTTCAGCTTGGCCCGGTTTTCATCTCGTTCATTCTCGGTGTCAATCAGTAGAGTCTACAATATGGCAATGCAAATGTCATTCATGTTGAAATGCAAATATCCTCAATAATGAAGAAGGATCCATGAAGAAGGACCATGAAGGATCAATGAAGAAGCACTGACTTGTATATCCTCAATAATGCTCACGGAATGTGGTACGTGACGCTCTACGGTAGGAGTAGAGCCAGTACTCATAGCACGGAGCGTGTTGACTTTCGGAAGGGAGGAGGTTATGACAGAATCGAGGTGAACCGCCATCCGTCCATTCGGTCTACCGCCTGTCGTGGCAATGGCCACAAGAGGGTCAAACGGTAGCACGTGAGGATCAGCGTCAGGCCCGTACGTCTCCTTCAATTTTTTGGTGTAGTTCTCTCCATCTGTCCGGGCTTTAGGGCTAATACAGTCCATCTCTGGGTGGAGAGGGTCCTTATCATTGTCGTCTTTGGTACGTTTGATGGTCCATGCCTCAAAGTAAGTGATATCCTTGCCAGTGTCTTCTTTCTACAAAAGAAAGTGATCCAAACAATCAAGGGAATGCTCACAAATGAAAGAGAACACGATGAAAAGAAAAGGATGTGGTTGCCTACATGTTTTGAGATGACACCTGGGATGGTGAGGTTGCCTTGACGGTGTCCTCGACCCCCCATCAACTTACGCCGTTTAGATATTACTTTGTGTTCATCCTGCCACCATGGATCTGTCAACCGTTCGACGATCTTCTCCCAGCACGGACGTTTGTCAGCGCGCCACCGAGGAATCACCTGTAAATTAAACTAATACATCTTAGTAAGGATTCTAATTTTGCCGTAGTGTAGGGAATATCAAGCATCCATTGTCACTTGCCTTGAAGTAATTGTCCAGTGAAAGATGCATCCCTCGAGCCTCCTGTTTGGAAATCCTATGGTTGAGATAGTCCGCGTGATACTTGACCACTAACCGGACGCGCTCCTCATAGTGCATGTCGTGGACTAGTTTCTTGGCAATATTCTCAACCACCACATTTGCACAATCCTTCTGACCCTCAATGCATGTATAGAAATCCTACAAACATGCATACATGTGAGAAGGGTTAAATCATGACTATGGCAAATTTAAACCTTTTGGTATTGACATTTAGCTGTTTGAAAGGACTTACCCAGAAATCATTGACCACTCGCATGGCTCTGTTATCATAAACCCTCTGACGCATATCCAGGAAATCCGGTGCAAGTTCGTAGTGATCCCATGACCAAGCTGGCTCAATGATACCGTTCGACAAAGTGACCAGTCCAGGATAATTTAACCTACAAAGACCCCCAATGATGCCACTCGGTGACCATGGTAGACGCCTCTCACCACCTTTTACTAAGCTTCTGCATTTCGAAGAGTGAAGTCATATTATATGTGAGGAAATAACAAAAGGTACAATTTATATGGGATGAGTCGAGATAACCACTTACTTCTCTCCCATTGGTTTAATCAACACGTCTCTATGCACATATGGACGTCTTGGAAGCTTTGAAGGACCACGCAGCCACACTTTCCCTCTGGAAGTAGTGCTGATAGTCGAACCGCTCGGTTGCGAACCACTCACTTCGTGGTGCTCTGTCACCTGTGAGGGTCCATCCCCACCCTTAGAAACCTGACGAACAACCAGCCTCCTCTCGGCGGCGGCGTCCTCCACCACCTCCTCCTCCTCATCCTCCACCACCTCCTCCGCAAAATCCTCCTCGTCCTCCTCCTCACACGCCTCACCCCGATCCTCTGTTTCCTCCTCCTGAGCACGGTGAAGCACTGCATCAGAGGGTCGAGGAGAAGAAAGAGGTGCTCTACTCCGGGCTGCTTTACGTACTCCTCGTCCGCCTCCTCCTCCTGCCTCACCTACTCCCCCTCCTCGTCCGCCTCCTCG
>NC_041391.1:717890400-717895604 GCF_002162155.2 Triticum dicoccoides | reverse complement strand
CTCCCCCTCCTCATCCCCCTCCTCGTCCGCCTCCTCATCCGCCTCGTCCTCCTGCCTCACCTACTCCCCCTCCTCGGCCGCCTCCTACTCCTCCCCCGCGTGGTACTCGACCTTGTTTCGCACGTTTTGTCGGACGGGTGTCTAGACCCGCCAATCCTTTGGCTTTCTTGGTGGTTGTGGCAACCGATGAAGGAGCGGCCACCGCTTTCACTGGTCGAGCAGGTTGATCATTGTACAGATCATTCACTTTTTTCAAACTTTCCTTTGGAATCTTCTTGCTACCTGTCATGTTTCAATCACCTGATACGAAGAAGAACAAACCAGTTAGTACAGATGATACAACTTGATGTAAATACAATAAATATATCACATATGAAGAATAAATGGAATTGTCACAATAATACATATAGTTGTTACACACACAAATACATAGATTTGTTGCACACACGAATACATAGAGTTGTTGCACACACGAATACATAGAGTTGTTACACAGACGAATACATAGACTTGTGACACACACACATAGAGTTCTCACACAATTACATGGAGTTGTTAGAAATAAGGGTCAATATTAGGTGCAACATTTGGATCAGGGCTTTCATCATCGCTATCATGCCCATTCATACATTCATCCTCGAAGTCTTCACGGGGGCCCTCATCCTCATCTAGCCCCATGTGCCATCGCATAAGTAATGCCAAATCTCGAGGGTCAGAAACATCCTCGTATTTGTCCTCTGCATTATCAACTTCCATGTCATCCATCGCCTTCATGTTCCATAGCATCATGTTCGTGATGCACGCCATCATCTTCCTTTGCATCATCTTCGTCTTTGTCAGTGTCTACTTCCTGAAAGAACTCTCCCTTGTATGTGTTAGGGTTTATATGGTAATCGTCCTTGTTTGGGTAGGTACCTTGATACGCGGGGGTACCTTGTACATGATATCCCACTTCAAGAGATCGATATATTCCGTAGATGTGCACGCGTATGGGAGAAAAAACACTTGTGTAGCTTGTTGAGCCATAATATAGACATCATTTCCTGCATATTTCGATGCTCGTTCAACTTCGACAAAGCCAATACTAGGGGTTCGTCTCACTTTCTCAGGATTGAGCCAGCTGCATCTGAATACGATGGGCTTCACTCCTTGTAAACCACAATACTGCAAGTCATAAATTTCTTCGATGGTTCCATAGTAGTGACGTCCATCTGTCCCTAGACAATAGACCACACTATTTATTGACCTTCGGTTGGGCCTCTCACGCGTGTGTTTATCAGTGTGGAAGCGATACCCATTCATGTAAACCTTAAATGACTTGGCCTTGTATTCAAAACCTTTGGCTACTTCTCTCACTTTGGCATCCTTATCAACCTCCTGATATGCCTACAAGATTAATAGGAAATTGACTGGTTCATTAGTGGAAGCATTACAGGCAAGTAAGCTCAACTTGAAGTAACATAAAGTTAGAAAAGTTACTTTTCTTGAGAACCAAGAAATGAAACCGCCATCGGCATTGGTATCTTCAAGAAGGTCTGCTGATTCTTCGTCGCTAGGAGGCCGTGGTAGCTTCCAGAATTCGTTCTGGAATTCCCTAGCAATAGGAAGAATTCGAGTTAGAACTCAAGACTAGTGAGTAGTTGTCAATAAAGGTGTTCTACACTTACTTTATGTACAGTTGCACTTCTTCCATGTTTGTCAAGACATAGATCATAATAGTCGACCACTCGGTAGGTGTAATGTTCTTGGGCTTCGGTCCACTTGCTTTGCCACCTTGGCCTTCGAAGAGGCTAAGGTCGGAAACATTACTGGTGGGTTCTTCATTGTAATGAGGAGCTGGATTTAACCTAGTCTGAATACTGTCATAATAGTACTTTGTCGTGGTCGTGGCCACCTCCTCGTTCAGGTATGCCTCGGCTATGGAGGCTTCAATGCGGGCTTTATTCTTACATTTTCCACGAAGATGCTTGAACTCCCGTTCAGGTGCATACTGCCATCGGAACTGCACAGGTCCTCCCATTCTAGCCTCATACGCGAGATGTAAGATCATATGTTGCATCGGATTAAAGAAACCTGGTGGAAATATCATCTCTAACTTGCATAGCAACTCAAGTGCTTGTTCCTCCGACTTTGCAACCACTTCATAATCTAGTTCTTTGGCACAAAGCTGACGGAAGAAGTAGCTCAACTCCGCCAGCACTCACCAAATATCCTCTCTGACATACCCTCGAATCTTCACAGGCATTATCCGCTCAAGCCATACATGATAGTCATGACTCTTGAGGCCTCCTATTCGCTTTGTAGCCATATTCACTCCCCTCATGATATTAGCTGCATATCCATCAGGGAAGTACAAGTTATTCACAATCCATTGGAGAATTTCCTTCCTTTGGGGCATTGAAGGGGTGAAAGGGGTTGGTGGCTTCTTCCAAGAATTACCTTTTGCACGAGGCACCAAATTTAATTTTGGCATGTTGCATAGTTTAGCTTGATCGATCCTAGCCTGAATGTTATCCTTTGACTTCTCGGTGTCGAGGAGTGTGCCGAGTAAGGCCTCCGCAATATTCTTTCAGTGTGCATTACATCAATGTTGTGTGGAAGTAGAAGATCTTTAAAGTAAGGGAGCCTCCATAAGCTTGGAATGTGAGTCCACTGGTGTGTCTCTCCATATCCCACAAAACCTTTCCCATCGAGCTTTTCCTCGAGAGCATCTAACTCATCCTTAAGCTGGGCACCGGTCATAATAGGTGGTGGCGGGTCATCAACAATAACACCTTTTTGGAAGTGCATAGCTTCTTGCATGTATGGGTGATCAAGACGAAGGAACTGCCGATGTTGGTCAAAGCATACATACTTGCGACCCTTAGCCAGCCAAGTGGAAGTCACATGCTGTCGACACACTGGGCAAGGCCACTTCCCCTTTACACACCAACCACAAAATATCGCACGTGCCGGTAGGTCATACAGTAATGTGTGGTACCAGATATGCATACTAAAGTGCTTCTTTGAAACGGCATCGTATGTCCGGACCCCGTTGTTCCAAGCAACAAGTAAGTCGTCCACCAATGGCTCCATATACACACTCATATGCTTCCCTGGATAGTTAGGACCTGGAATTATTAACGTTAGGAACATGTGATGTCGTTGCATGCAAACGCCAGGGGGCAGATTCAGGGGGATAACATATACTGGCCAACAACTATATATGGCAGCCATCAAACCATATGGATTGAACCCGTCGGTTGTTATCCCAACAGCTACACTCTTCCAGTCATCTATTTTCTTATGAATTTCAACAAATTTCTTCCATGTTTCACCATCCTGTGGATGTTGCATCTTTTTTGTATTGTACATCTTCCCTTCGGCAGCCCATCTCATATATTGGGGTGTTTCCTCAGTTATAAAGCCTCTGGATCCTTTCTGTGAATGAAAGATATCAAAGGATATTGACGGCAATTGTGAGCTGCCTCTTGCTACCATCATCATCTATTACCTCAATATACCTAGAGGATTTGCATGTGACACAATAATTCGTATCTTTATGTTCATTTCTAAATAACATGCATCCGTTTGGACAAGCATGTATTTGCTCATACGACATCTTAAGTGAACCAAGGATTTTGTTCGACTCGTACATGTTCTTTGGCAATATATTTTCTTTAGGCAACAGGCTAGCAATAACTGACAGTAACTCATTGAAGCAAATTATGCTCATGTTATGTTTTGCCTTCAGGGCCATTAGGCGTGCAATGCCATCTAGTTGAGTAACCTCTATATGGGTGTGAAGGGGTTTTTGTGCTACAAACAAAGCTATATGATACTCTTCAGGGCTTTCCGGCGGCTCCTCGGAGTTCGGGTCCTCCCGTAGATCCACATGGCGGATGTCATCTAACAGGTTTTCAATCCGAGTATCATATTCGCCGGTGCGTTGTCGCACCACCTCCGCCCTGGACTGTTCTGTCTCACCGTGAAAGATCCACCGGTAATAGCCTGGCGTAAACCCATATTTGCCTAAGTGTTTACTCATAGTAATCTTATCTCTTTCAGTCTGGTTATCACACTCCGTGCATGGGCACCAAATTCCACGAACTAGTGTTTCTCCAGCAAATACTAATTCCAGGAAATCATTGGTCTTCGACCTCCACTCAGGGGTCATACCCTCCATGCTGGGATGTCTGGTGTATATCCACTCACGTTCTTCCATCCTCTGATATAAAGTGAAACACACACATATTTTTTTATGTAACAAGTGGTTCCATCAGGTTTTACGACATGCACTGAGCTATGTAATAGGTAAAGATAGGTCCTAATCCCACCCGAGAATGTGTAGGCTGGGTCCGCTTTCATGATGTACTCCAACCCGAGACAAAATTTCAGCAGCACCTCCCTGCTGTTCTCCAAATACACGTCTCAGCAATAAGCCAAGAGGATGTGAATCTAGAGAACAACAAGGAGACACTGTCGAAATTCCGTCTCAGATCTAAGTACATCATGAAAACGACCCGCCTACACATCCTCGGGTTGTCCATGGAAAACATGGACAATTCGAAAGAGTTGAGGTTATAAATTTGCAAAGACTTGCATATTTATAGATACAACCCTTCCGAATGGGAGACACCTAGGTTACGCGACTAATTAGGTGATCTACAAATAATGAAAACCTACACATGAACGGGAAGAGATTACCCTTGAAGCGTGCAACGGAATTCACTCTCTCTTGTCAAAATAGATGCATGTCCTGCATGAAAGAATGAAGTTGTGTCAATCATATGTCAAACACACAAACATCAATAACACTCACTCACACACCCTCCACACACAAACACACTCACATATCCATACACATACATCACACACTCACTAAAACATGCACACACACACACACACATCTATAGCACCCGTCTCCCACACACACACTCACATACACCATTCATTATATATGCACATATATACACACCTAAATATAAAAAACCATTCATTATATATGCACACATACACCAACATCACTCACTGACACACACACACACACACACACACAAAGCACACACTCACACACATTATTCACTATATATGCATATATATACACCTTTGGTTGTAATGGAGAGGGGGAAAACCCCTCTTATTTCAAAAAAACGAGATTCAGTAGGGGGGCTCACCAACGGGGCAGGGGGCGGCGGAGGAGGTGGATGCCGGACGAGGTAGAG
>NC_041391.1:717871273-717889940 GCF_002162155.2 Triticum dicoccoides | reverse complement strand
GAGCTCGGTGGAGGTGGCGGTGGGGGGGGCTCGATGGAGGTGGAGGGGCGGGGGAGGCACTCCCGGTGGCGGCGGCGGACAGAGGGGGCGGGGGAGTGAGCGCACACAAGGGGGAAATTTTGCATAAGTCCCCGCGGGAAACATTTCCGAGAGCCAACTTTTAGCGACACTCGGTAAAAGTCTTAACCTAGATCTCGGGGGCTTTTCCGAGAGCCGCACCGACAGTAGTTACCGAGGGCCGTCCAGCAGTACTCGGCAATGGCCGCATTTTCCGAGAGCAACTCTCGGTAAATCATCCTTCCTGTGCATTCTCCATAATATGTAGTATACTTTTTTTGTTGTTTTCTTCCATGCTTGGCAAACAACCTTAGCACATCATAATTCCGTCTTGTGTTTTCTTTTTCAAATGATGGGCCTCGCCAGGTTCTAGAGACCGGCACCCCTCCGGTGGCCCCGACAGTCTAGGGCGTTAATCGGCACCGAGAGGGTGTAGTCCACGGTGAATAACTGCTTCTCCGTGTTAGTGCATGTCATGGCGAGATGAAAGACTAAGTCTAGGCCAAAGCCACGGCAAGATCCCATCCATGTAGACCCGACGCATCCGTTTCTCCCCTCCAGGTACCGGCCGTGAGGCGGGCCACACCCCGGAGAAGCATGCCACCTCTTCGGACATGCCACCACACCGTACGACATGTATGAGGGGCCGGTGCGATGCTCCGGTGGCATTGCTACCCCCCCCCCCAGGGCCCCCGTCCCGCCTAACCCTATAGCGTTTGACCACGAGATCTAGCCCTTTGACTTTGCACGGACGGGCTTTGACCAGTGGAACTATCCACCCGGTTGTGTTAGGTCAGCCCATAGGAACACTTTGGAGCAACATCCGGGCGAAATCCACAGCAAGACCCCAACCGTGTAGACCCGACGCGTCCGTTTCCCCCCTCCAGGTGACGGCGGCGGTGCCGTCCGAGAGGGGGGGGGGGGCACACCCCAGAGACGCGGGCCGGGCGTTTGCAACCGCCACAACACTTCCAGACTTGTGAGAGGCCGCCTACGCAAGATTTGGCGGCATGTGCTAGCCCCTGGAGGCCGCCGTCCACAGTCGTAGACACGCGAAGAGCAATCCACGGAGAGGGAAGTGTTTAGATACTTCTCCATCACCAAAAACTATGAAAAATTACCATCAGTCTTATAGCACATGTGCCCACGTCGTGTAAAAACTCATGATTTTATCGCGCTTTGAGTATTTAATAATATTCACGCCGCATCGTTACTGCCGAAAGTCTACTACTGTGTCATCGCCGTCCGTGAGGGGGGCCACACCCCGGAGACGCGTGCCGCCTCCTTGGACATGCCACCACACTGTACGACATATATGAGGGCTGCTACCTCTTGAGCACTGCGTTAGATTTCCCCGAAGAGGAGAGGATGATGCAGCAAAGTAGCGTAAGTATTTCCCTCAGTTTTTGAGAACCAAGGTATCAATCCACTAGGAGACCACGCACGAGTCCCTCGTACCTACACAAAACGATAGCTCCTCGCAACCAACGCGATTAGGGGTTGTCAATCCCTTCACGGTCACTTACGAGAGTGAGATCTAATAGAGATGATAAATAATATTTTTGATATTTTTGGTATATAGATGCAAAGTAAAAAGTAAAAGGCAATGTAAAAACAAAGTAAGTAATAAATAATGGAGATTGATATGATGAGAATAGACCCGGGGGCCATAGCTTTCACTAGTGGCTTCTCTCAAGAGCATAGATATTCTACGGCGGGTGAACGAATTACTGTTGAGCAATTGATAGAATTGAGCATAATTATGAGTATATCTAGGTATGATCATGTATATAGGCATCACGTCCAAGACAAGTAGATTGAAACAATTCTGCATCTACTACTATTACTCCACTCATCGACCGCTATCCAGCATGCATCTAGAGTATTAAGTTAAAAATAGAGTAACGCCTTAAACAAGATGACATGATGTAGAGGGATAAATTCATGCAATATGATAAAAAACCCATCTTGTTATCCTCGATGGCAACAATACAATACGTGCCTTGCTTCCCCTTCTGCCACTCGGAAAGGACACCGCCAGATTGAACCCAAAGCTAAACACTTCTCCCATTGCAAGAACTACCAATCTAGTTGGCCAAACCAAATGGATAATTCGAAGAGACTTGCAAAGATAACTCAATCATACATAAAAGAATTCAGAGAACATTCAAATATTATTCATAGATAAGCTGGATCATAAATCCACAATTCATCGGTCTCAACAAACATACCGCAAAAAGAAGATTACATCGAATAGATCTCCACGAGAGAGGGGGAACATTGTATTGAGATCCAAAAAGAGAGAAGAAGCCATCTAGCTACTAGCTATGGACCCGAATGTCTGAAGTAAACTACTCACACTTCATCAGAGGGGCTATGGTGTTGATGTACAAGCCCTCCGTGGTGGATGCCCCCTCCGGCGGAGCTCCGGAACTGGCCCCAAGATGGGATCTCGTGGATACAGAAGGTTGCAGCGGTGGAATTAGGTTTTTGGCTCTCCTCCTGATCGTTTGGGGATACGTAGGTATATATAGGAGGAAGGAGTACGTCGGTGGAGAAACAGGGACCCACGAGGCTGGGGGGCGCGCCCTATGGGGGAGGCGCCCCCACCCTCGTGACCGCCTCTTTTGTTCCTTGGAGCAGGGTCCAAGTCTCCCGGATCACGTTCGGTGAGAAAATCACGTTCCCGAAGGTTTCATTCCGTTTGGACTCCGTTTGATATTCCGTTTCTTCGAAACACTGAAATAGGAAAAAACAGCAATTCTGGGCTGGGCCTCCAGTTAATAGGTTAGTCCCAAAAATAATATAAAAGTGGAAAATAAAGCCCAATATAGTCCAAAATAGCAGATAAAGTAGCATGGAGGAATCAAAAATTATAGATACATTGGAGACATATCAGGCATCCCCAAGCTTAATTCCTGCTCGTCCTCGAGTAGGTAAATGATAAAAAGAGAATTTTTGATGCGGAGTGATACTTTGGCATAATTTCAATGTAAATCTTCTTAATTGTGACATGAATATTCAGATCCGAAAGATTCAAGACAAAAGTTCATATTGACATAAAAATAATAATACTTCAAGCATACTAATCAAAGCAATCATGTCTTCTCAAAATAGCATGACATAAGAAAGTTCATCCCTACAAAATCATATAGTTAGGCTATGCTTCATTTTCGTCACACAAAGATGTTCCCAACTTCTATACCCCCATTGACAAGCCAAGGAATTGTTTCATACTTAAATAATCTCAAACTTTTTCAAACTTCACGCAATACATGAGCGTGAGCCATGGATATAGCACTATGGGTGGAATAGAATATGATGATGGGACTTGTGTGGAGAAGACAAAAAAGGAGAACGTCTCACATTGACGAGGATAATCAACGGGCTATGGAGATGCCCATCAATTGATGTCAACATGAGGAGTAGGGATTGCCATGCAACAGATGCACTAGAGCTATGAATGCTCAACAAAAGAAGACTAGTGGGTGTGCATGCAACTCGCTTGCTCATGAAGACCTAGGGCATTTGAGGAAGCCCATCGTAGGAATATACAAGCCAAGTTCTATAATGAAAAATTCCCACTAGTATAAAAAACAACTTATGAGACTCACTACATGAAGAACAAGGTGCTACTTTGAAGCACAATATATGAGACTCACTACATGAAGAACAAGGTGCTACTTTGAAGCACAAGTGTGGAAAAAGAGATAGTAGAATTGCCCTTTTTCTTTTTTTTCTTTTTTTTCTTTTTTTGGGCCTTTCTTTTTTTTGGCCTTTCCTTTTTTGGGGGGCAATTCTCTAATAATGATGATTGTCGGTGTCAAAACCGGCAAATCTTGGGTAGGGTCCCGAACTGTGCGTCTAGGCGGATGGTCACAGGAGACAAGGGACACGATGTTTTTACCCAGGTTCAGGCCCTCTCGATGGAGGGAAAACCCTACTCCTGCTTGATTGATATTGATGATATGGGTAGTACAAGAGTGGATCTACCACGAGATCAAGGAGGCTAAACCCTAGAAGCTAGCCTATGGTATGATTGTTGTAATGGTTGTTCGCCCTATGGACTAAAACCCTCCGGTTTATATAGGCACCGGAGAGGGCTAGGGTTACACAGAGTCGATTACATATCCGTATCGCCAAGCTTGCCTTCCACGCCAAGGAAAGTCCCATCCGGACACGGGACGAAGTCTTCAATCTTGTATCTTCATAGTCTTGGAATCCGGCCGATGATGATAGTCCGGCTATCCGGACACCCCCTAGTCCAGGACTCCCTTAGTAGCCCCTGAACCAGGCTTCAATGACGATGAGTCCGGCGCGCATATTGTTCGGCATTGCAAGGCGGGTTCCTCCTCCGAATAATTCATAGAAGATTTGTGAACACCAGGATAGTGTCCGGCTCTGCAAAATAAATTTCACATTCCACCATAGAGAGAATAATATGTACACAAGTTCAATCTGCTGACGTATTTCGTGGCGTGATGTCACACCACCACCAAGCCTTTACTTGAATCGTTTTTTATTATACCACCTCAGCGCGTTTAGCGAAGCGGTTTCCTTGGCACGTCTTGTCGAAGCAGAGATCATGTTCCCCTTATTTCGGGATTCCCTTCAATACGGACGTGGGTAACCCAACCACGCCATTGATGGTGGCGCTTGGGAGATAAGCGAGTTTTACCAGGCCGGTGGGGACGCATAGTCTTTGTCCGCCCATATATAAAGGGATAAGGATACACCCTTTTTACCAACGCCTTCTTCCTCCTTTGCTTATCCATCTCCGCGCACTCGAGCTCCAGCGCCCAAGTCCGCACATCTCGTCTCAACCTTCTCCAGCCATGTCCGAAGCGGGAGGCAAGTGGATGGCCTCCTCCGTTACGGAGGGGCACATCGAGAAGCTGCGCGGCGCCGGATACCTCTCCAGCGACATCGCGCATCGACTGCCCGACGAGGGGCAGCTCATCCCCACCCCCAGGCCTCATGAGAGGGTCGTATTCCTTCCCCACTTCCTCCGTGGACTGGGCTTCCCATTGCATCCCTTCGTCCGGGGGTTCATGTACTACTATGGCCTAGACTTCCACGATCTGGCGCCAATCTTCATCCTCAACATCTCGGTGTTTATCGTCGTGTGCGAGGCCTTCCTCTGCATCCAGCCCCACTTCGGCTTGTGGCTAAAAACCATCAATGTCAAGCCGAAGGTAGTGAAGGGCGTCCAAGTGGAGTGCGGAGGCGCCATGGTGGGCAAAATGCCCAACGTCATCTGGCTCGAGGGTGCCTTCGTGGAGTCCGTCAAAGGGTGGCAATCGGGGTGGTTCTACATCACCGAGCCACGTGACCCTAAATGGGCAGTGGCCCCCGAGTTCAGATCTGGTATCCCCATTAAGCTCACCTCCTGGAAAGAGAAGGGCTTCCTATGGGGTAGTTCGGAGGAGCTGACAGGACTCCAATCCTGTCTCCAGACCCTGGTGAACAAGAAGCTTAAGCTTGTCAACGTGATCCAGGTCATGCTCGTCCGCCGGATTCTCCCCTGCCAGCAGCGGGCCTTCAATTTGTGGGAGTTCGATCCGGCACAGCACCGGACCCTGAGCGGGCTCTTCGACACGACGTACGAAGGTGCCTGGAGGGTGCTGTTCAAGGGCGGAGAAGCCCCCGCATCCGCAACGGAAGATCGCGGATTCAGCACCAAGCGCCCGGCCGGCGAGGTAAGCTTTGTTATCCTCTATGGGACACTTATTTCTTTCATAGTTTGACACTATGTGGGATCTAAAACTCCCAATGCCTTTAACAGGACTGGCAGAGGATGTCCGGACAGGTAGACTGTCCGGCTCCCCTTCCCGAAGACCCAGCGGACACCCGTTTGACGGGGCTGCTGGTTCCGACCCTTTATGTGGTGCCGGAGAAGAAGGCCAAGAAGAAGGCCACGGGAACCCGAAGGAGTTCCCGGCGCCAGGTGGTATCGGACTCGTCGTCCGATGGCTCAGAGGTGGACTCCTCCCCCGAAGACGAGGAGGAGAAAGAGGACTCTCCCCAAGAGGGGGGAGAGAGGAAGAGGAAGGCTTCCCCAACGAGGGAGGCCGAAGGGTCCAAGAAGGGGAGGACCCTTCCAACGGACTGCTCCGCCAACACCGACGACGGCGACGAGGAGTGGCCTTCAAGGGCCAAGCCACTGGCAAGATCGTAAGTATCCGGATTCCTGAGTGATTTATAATTTTTCCTTGTGCCGCGTAGTGTCCTTCTAATGCTGCATACAACCTGTAGTCTGGCCGGGGAGGATCTACCCGCTTCATCGAGCGGGTGCTTGGCTCCGTCAGATGTGGATTCCATTCCGACCGCCTCCACCCCTCGTGATGCTGAGGACGCCGAGGTGGGATCCCAGGAGGGGACCCGCCAGGAGGGGGAGGCTCCGGAGGTGCCACAGGGCAACCTCCTGGACTTCGTACCGGACTCCGCACCGGAACCCGCAGTGGTTTCGGAGTCCGACAGGCGGCCCCTTCGCAAGAAGGGCAAGACCGTGACACCGGCGGCCTTCGTCCAACCGGAGGCTCCGGACAACTTGTTGGAGGTGCTCAACGGCGCTTTCATTGAGGAAGAACACCACACTATTATGAGTGCGGTGATTTAGAAGGTTCAGCTTGCCAAGAGCGGGCTGACCAAAGCCTGCAGCAGCCTTCTAACAGGCTTTGAGGTAAGAAGTTTTTTAGAATATGTAATGTAATACCGCATAGACAGTAGCCCCTGATGCTCGGTTCGGTGTTCGGAAAGAAAAGCCGGACTGAGGATCTAAAAAGATATACGCAGGAGTTCTAAAAATTATGTCAATATGGGATTGCAGGCTGCGCTGCTGACCTCTGCCGCCTTTACTGCGGAGGTCGGTGCTTTGAAGCAGGACCTCGAGCGGTCCGAGAACGAGCTCGGCCTTGCCAAGAAGCAGCTCGAGGACAAAGAAGGTGAGTAACACCGTATTAAATTTGTACCTTACAGAAAAGGATTTTGGTTGCAATAGAAATAACAAGGATAACGTGGGCACTACAGGGTCCACGGACGAGGTGGCAACCCTGAAGGAGGCCGTGTCCGCGGCCGAACGAAATGCGGCCGCGGAACAAGCGGAGCGAGAGAAGCAGGAGGCGCGGGTGGCGGAGGTGCGGCAAGAGCTCCAGGCTCTCATGGAAAAGCATGAGAGTTTGGAGCGCGACTCGAAGACTCGAGAGTCCGAGCTTGCCTCGGCTCTTGAAAGTGCCAAAGCCGCTAAGGCCGAGGCCCATAAGGCCCTCCAGGAGATTGAGGCGGTGAAGAAAATAGTGGCGGGTAAGGCATTTTTCATGCAAAGCAAGCATGTGAATGTGAATTACTTGTTACTTACCCGAATTCGGAGCTCTCCAGGAGCGTTTGCAGATCTGCCTCACAGCGTGTCCGATGCCGCCGTATTCTACTGGGCCGAGGAGGAAGGCTCAACAGAGAAGGTCTTCTGGTCTCAGTATGCTGAGGCCGGACATCCGGTGCCCCCTAGTGACCAGCTGAAGCAGCTGGTTGAGCTCCACAATGTAGCCGAGCAGGCCATGAAGGGCCTCATAGTCCGGCTGTGGCCTGAGGAGGCCATGCCTGGGAGCTACTTCGGCCTTGTGTGGCGGCTGGTGGATGCGTGCCCTTGGGTGGAAGTCATCAAGCGCTCCGCCTGTATTGAAGGTGCCCGTCGGGCCCTTGCCTGCGCAAAGGTGCACTGGGGCAGGCTAGATGCTGAGAGGCTTCTAATGGACGCGCCGCCAGCGGGCAAGGAGTATCGTACGCCCGAGATGTACTATAAGAGTGTCCTGAAGGGTACCCGCAAGATTGCGGATGAGTGCCCCAAAGATGTAATTTTTGAATAGACTCGCAATGTGTTATCTTGTGCGCTGAAAAGTTTGTTCATATGCGCTAAGCAACGCTTATTGATTTAAAATATTACCTTCTATGCGGCCGTTTATTAAATCTGAGAGATGGCAAGTCGTCAGCTTCAGCCCCCATGCCACGAGTGCTGGGGTGTTCGGGATAAACTTGAGCACTCTTGTTCCCATGTTTGGGTCCATATAGGGAGGCGCTCAACACAAGGAACGAGGCAACCGGACTTATAATGCTTGAACACTCTCACTTAGCCATAGAATTCTATAATTTTAAATTTCGGCGAGCCCCTAGTGTTCGGAAGACCGAGTTCGGGGCGCTATCCACGCCTGGGCCGGACGAAGCCGGTTCCTCCATCTAAGCGGCATAAGTCTTTAGGGACTCGACAAAAACCTCTCGAACAGTGAGCAGCTCTCGCCTTATCATGACAGTCAGTTTTAGCTTTCTCCACTGAGGCACTCACCCAGCTCAACCTGGGCGCAATCGCAGTGGTTCTCCCAGTGCTACCTTAGCCGATAGAATGGAACGTAAGGTACCAAAACATGGGAGCCGGGCAAACCCAACTATTGACCCAAGACATGATTCGGAGCCGATGCATATAATGCTATAAGTTCGGGGTGCTGCACTTGTGAAAGTGTTCGGACTTATCACACCATAATGTGGGGAACTTAAGCCCCTGGTGTATTTAGCCGTACCGAAGTGTACGGATGCAACATGTCATAAACGAACATATATAAGAAAAAAATGCAATTATAAGCAAAAAGCGATGCATTGTTTATTCCAGAAATACTGCCATGAATGCAGAACGATACAAATAGTGCGGTAAGCAAGGGATTGGACTATTAAACATGTCCCCCTCCAGGGGTAGGCTACGGAATGGTGTATTAAACAGATTTAATGCTCGTAAAGGAGACCACCTTAGTGTTCGTCGTAGCCTTTCTCCTTCCCTGGCTGTTGCATCATGAGTTCGGCAGGTCTACTGCCGGACAGGGCCTCTGGTGAACGGAGTCCTGTGGGTAAGAAAAAAGAAAAAAAGAAAAAGAGCGACACACTTGGGAGCCCCTGGTGTGGTTGAGCCGCACTCTGGGCCTGTCGTGGTCGTGCCCCTCCCCCTATGCCCATGGTATCTCCAGAGCGTAATGATGTACGCAAAGGACTAGTCTTGCAATTATCAAAGGGCTGGGGTTGGGGCCGCATTGCTACGCATGCTCGGAACGTGCCAGGTGGTCTTGTTGTAGGTTACTCCGGGCGCGTTTGGCCGTGTCCGGTCGCTTAACGGCCGGACTCGAAAATTGCCTTAAGAGGCTGCTCTGTACTTCTGCGGTGAGAGCCGTTGTGTGTTCCTCCGTTCGGAGGGAGCGTTCAGTGTTTCCGTTGACCGTGATGACTCCTCGAGGGCCTGGCATCTTGAGCTTGAGGTATGCGTAGTGCGGCACCGCGTTGAACTTTGCAAACACGGTTCGTCCAAGCAGAGCATGATAGCCACTGCGGAACGGGACTATATCAAAGATTAACTCCTCGCTTCGGGAGTTATCCGGGGATCCGAAGACCACTTCCAGTGTAACCGAGCCTATACAATTGGCCTCTACACCTGGTATGAAGCCTTTGAAGGTCGTCTTTGTGGGTTTAATCCTTGAGGGGTCTATGCCCATCTTGCATACTGTATCCTCATAAAGCAGGTTCCGGCTGCTGCCGCCGTCCATCAGGACTCTAGTGAGGTGAAATCCATCGACAATTGGGTCTAAAACCAATGCGGCGAATCCGCCATGGCGGATACTGGTGGGGTGGTCCCTTCGACCAAAAGTGATCGGGTAGGAGGACCATGGGTTGAACTTTGGGGCGACTGGCTCCATCGCGTATACGTCCCTGAGTGCATGCTTCCGCTCCCTCTTGGGTATGTGAGTTGCGTATATCATGTTCACCATCCGCACTTGTTGGGGGAAACCTTTCTGTCCTCTATTGTTCGGCAATCGGTCTCTTCCTCGTCATCGCTATGCAGCCCCTTGTCATTGTTTTCGGCAATTAACTTGCCTGCCTGCTTAAATACCCAACAATCCCTGTTGGTGTGATTAGCTGGCTTTTCGGGGGAGCCATGTATCTGGCAAGAGCGGTCGAGTATTCGGTCCAGATTGGACGGGCCCGGAGTAGTTCTTCTGAATGGCTTTTTCCGCTGACCGGGTTTAGAGCCTCTGAATCTGGCGTTGACTGCTGCATCCTCAGTGTTATCGCCGTTAACGCGGCGTTTGTTTTTGTTTCGACGCGACCTGCCATTGCGGTCCTTGGTATCCGGACTGCCAGAATTTTTGCTGAGGTTGTTACTGCGGGCTAGCCAGCTGTCCTCTCCCGCGCAGAAGCGGGTCATGAGTGATGTGAGGGCTGCCATGGATTTCGGCTTTTCCTGTCCTAGGTGCCGGGCCAGCCACTCGTGGCGGATGTTATGTTTGAAGGCTGCGAGGGCCTCTGCATCCGGATAGTCGACGATTTGGTTTTTCTTTGTTAAGAACCGTGTCCAGAACTGTCTGGCTGATTCGTCTGGCTGCTGAATTATGTGGCTTAGGTCATCGGCGTCTGGTGGTCGCACATATGTGCCCTGGAAGTTGTCAAGGAATGCGGCTTCCAGGTCTTCCCAACACCCAATTGATTCTGCTGGCAAGCTGTTAAGCCAATGCCGAGCTGGTCCTTTAAGCTGAGTGGGAGATATTTGATGGCGTGAAGATCGTCACTGCGGGCCATGTGGATATGAAAGAGATAGTCTTCGATCCAAACCGCGGGGTCTGTTGTGCCATCGTAGGATTCAATGTTCACGGGTTTAAACCCTTCGGGGATTTGATGCTCCATTACTTCATCTGTGAAGCATAGTGGGCGTGCGGCGCCTCTATATTGGGCTATATCACGACGTAGCTCAAATGAGCTTTGTCTACTGTGTTCGGCCCGGTCGGACTTGCTGTGTCCGGCGTGACGGTTGTCGTCGCGTGCCATGGGGCGCCCACGCGATCCGTAGATCGATCTTGCTTGTCTTGCCTTATCCTCCAATATATCTCGCACGTCCGGAGCGTTCCCCTGTGGCCTTGTGCTTTTCGAGCGATGCCGGGGTACAGTTCTGATGGAGGGCCTAACGGCCTCTCTGTCGCGGCCACGAGGTGGTCGGTCAGCCGTATTGTGCTCTGGTGATGCAGGTTTATATGCCTCCTCCTCTAATCGGGGGAGCAACTTGCGTTTGGGGTAGCTTTTGGAGGGGCGTTCGAGTTCATACTCTTCGGCCGCGAGGACTTCCGTCCATCTGTCGGCTAGTAGGTCTTGATCAGCTCTAAGCTGTTGCTGCTATTTCTTTAGGATGTTCGCCGTGGCCATAAGCCTGCGTTTGAAACGCTCTTGTTCGACGGGATCCTCGGGCACGACGAATTCGTTGTCGTCGAGGCTTGGCTCGTCTCCGGAGGGAGGCATGTAATTATCATCCTCTACCTCTTCGTCTGCCGCTCTCTCATGAGGGCTGGCTTCTCCGTCCTCCTGTGCTAAATCTTGCTGGAGGGGGTTGTCTTTGGCACTCTCTGGGGTGTTATTATCCCCGGTGCTGGAATCTCCATTCTTGCTGTGGCGGGATTTAGAGCGGCGCCGCTGACGCCGGCGCTTGGGCTGTTTCTTGGAGGAATCCGCCTCCGCTGCTTCTTCGCCATTCCCATCCTTTGGGATGTCCACCATGTATATGTCGTATGACGAGGTGGTCTTCCAGTGCCCCGTATGCACTGGTTCTTGGTCATCTCCGGCATCGTCGTCCATACCGTCGATGTCTTTGGAGTCGTAGTCTAGCATGTCGGTTAGATCGTCGACAGTGGCTACAAAGTGGGTGGTGGGTGGGCTTTGAATTTCTTCGTCGTCCGCATCCCAACCATCCTGACCGTAATTCGGCCAGGGCTCTCCTGATAGCGAGAGATACTTTAGCGAATTAAGATGTCACCAAAAGGTGAGTGTTGAAAGATGTCCGCGGCGGTGAACTCCATGATCGGCGCCCAATCGGATTCGATTGGAGGGGGCGCAGGAGGTTCGGAGTCCGGCGAGGAGTCCGGCACCTCGGAGTCACGAGTGTCGCAAGGGAAAAGGTCAGTATTCGGCTCCATCGCCGTAGAGGTTGCAGCCCCCGAGGCGGTGTCTAGCCACCCGTCCTGGATTAGCGTGGTCGGCTCCGAATTAAGGATCGGAGCGGACTCATGTGCGGCCTCCAGGGCACTGTCCGGCAGCAGAGCTAGATCATGCCCATCGAGACAGTGCGGCGCGCTCGGCTGTGGCTCGAATCCATCGAAGATCAAGTCTCCGCGGATGTCAGCCGTGAAGTTTAAGCTTCCAAATCTGACCTGATGGCCAGGGGCGTAGCTTTCGATCTGCTCCAGATGGCCAAGCGAATTGGCCCGCAGTGCAAAGCCGCCGAACACGAAGATCTGTCCGGGGAGAAAAGTTTCACCCTGGACTGCGTAGTTGTTGATGATCTAAGGAGCCATCAAGCCTATCGGTGACGACACAGAGGAACTCTCAATGAAAGCACCAATGTCGGTGTCAGAACCGGCGGATCTAGGGTAGGGGGTACCGAACTGTGCGTCTAGGCGGATGGTAACAGGAGACAAGGGACACGATGTTTTTACCCAGGTTCGGGCCCTCTCGATGGAGGTAAAACCCTACTCCTGCTTGATTGATATTGATGATATGGGTAGTACAAGAGTGGATCTACCACGAGATCAAGGAGGCTAAACCCTAGAAGCTAGCCTATGGTATGATTGTTGTTGTGATTGTTCGTCCTATGGACTAAAACCCTCCGGTTTATATAGACACCGGAGAGGGCTAGGGTTACACAGAGTCGGTTACAATGGTAGGAGATCTACATATCCATATTGCCAAGCTTGCCTTCCACGCCAAGGAAAGTCCCATCTGGACACGGGACGAAGTCTTCAATCCTGTATCTTCATAGTCTTGGAGTCCGTCCGGACACCCCCTAGTCCGGGACTCCCTCAGGGGGCACACCCAGGAGATGCGTGCCGGGCATGTGTAACCGCCACAACACTTCCAGACTTGTGAGAGGCCGCCTACGCAAGATTTGGCGGCTGTGCTAGCCCCCGGAGGCCGCCGGCCATAGTCGTAGACACGTGAAGAGCAATCCGCGGAGAGGGAAGTGTTCAGATACTTCTTTAAAGTTCGCCCTCGGTGCCGGTCTAGAAAGTTGACCGGCACCAAGAGAGGGGGTAGGCCACGGTCAACAACTTCTTCTTCTCATGTTTTTCACTTTACACACTCTTTAAAGTTGAGTTTTGAAAAAAACATGAAAAGTCATGGAATTTATAAACTTTGGTCGTAAAAGCATATGAAATATGAGATACAAAAAATATAGTGCAAAACAAAGACAAAAAGAGAAGGGAAAAAAATTAGAGCAGTGGTTATCGAGGGTCGATCCTCGGCTCTCGGTAATAGCAACCTTTTCCGAGGGCCGCTCTCGGTAAAGCATCCGACCTAGATCTCTTTCCTTCTTCTGCATTCTCGATAATATGTATTATACTTTTTGTTGTTGTTTTCTTTCATGCTTGGCAAACAACCTTAGCACATCATAATTACTGTCTTGTGTTTTCTTCTTCGGATGAGCCTCGTCCGGTTCTAGAGACCGGCACCCCCCGGTGGCCCCGCCGGTCTAGGGCATTATTCGGCACCGAGAGGGTGTAGTCCACTGTGAATAACTGCTTCTCCGTGTTAGTGCATGTCATCGCGAGATGACAGACCAAGTCTAGGCTCATTGTATCACGGGATCACCAAACGAAGATTCTGTCTCGGGAACGGACGTAGCCAGTCCTCGATGTTCCCGCCCGTGTGTGTAGTTTGTGAGGCACGTGTCACGTCAAGGACGTGCATTGCTTATTCAAATAGCACACCACCCCTGTATGCATATGCATGGGCCACGTGCATGTAGGGGTGCCCTCCCCCCTCGGGCGGTCTCTATATCGAGCACCCATCCGGTGGCCCCGGCGGTCTTGGGCATTATTCGGCACCGAGAGGGTGTAGTCCATGGTGAATAACTTCTTCTCTGTGTTAGTGCATGTCATTGCGAGATGACAGACCAAGTCTAGGCCCGTTCTGTCACATGATCACCCACCGAAGATTCTGTCTCGGGGACGGACGCAGCCGGTCCTTGACGTTCCCGCCCGTGTGTGTGGTTTGTGAGGCACGTGTCACGTCAAGGATGTGCGTTGCTTATTCAAATAGCACACGGGCATGGCCTATGCGGTGGCCCCTGCGGTCTAGGAAGTTGACCGGCACCGAGAGAGGGGCAGGCCACGGTCAACAACTGCTTCTTCTCATGTTTATGACTTTACACTCTTTAAAGTTCTCTCTCGGTGCCGGTCTACAAAGTTGACCGGCACCGAGAGAGGGGGTAGGCCATGATCAACAACTGCTTCTTCTCATGTTTATTACTTTACACTCTTTAAAGTTCTCTCTCGGTGCCAATCTAGAAAGTTGACCGACACCGAGAGATGGGGTATGCCACGGTCAACAACTGCCTCTTCTCATATTTCTAACTTTACACTCTTTAAAGTTCCCTCTCGGTGCCGGTCTAGGAAGTTGACCGGCACTGAGAGAGGGGGTAGGCCACGGTCAAAAACTGCTTCTTCTCATGTTTTTTACTTTACACTGTTTAAAGTTGAGTTTTGAACAAATGAATTTCAAACTTTGGTCGTAAAAACATATGAAAATGAGATACAAAAAAGATAGTGCCAAACAAAAACACAAAGAGAAGGGAAAAAATATTAGAGCAATACTTACCGAGGGTCGACTCTCGGCCCTCCGGAATGTCTACTTTTTCCGAGGGTGACTCTTGGTAAAGCATCTAACCTAGATCTAGGGGGGCATATTTTCCGAGAGCTGCTCTCGGTAAATCATCTAACCTAGATCTAGAGTTGATTTCATTTCCGAGGGCCGCACCGACAAGCACTCGGTAAATGTGACGTCGACTACTTAAGCATATCCCCCCCCTGTTGTTTCTTCACTCAGCTCCCCATCGACCGGCGCCCCTCCTCCTCTGCTCCCCACCGACTGGCGCCCCTCCACCGACCGGTGCCCCCTCCACCGCCGCCCCCACACCACACCGAGCTCCTCCCTCTGGTGAGCCCCCCTCCTCCTCTCCATGTGTGTACAGGTAGATGATTGATAGATGTATGCATAGATAGATGGATGGATTGATAGATGGATGCATAGATAGATGGATGGATTGATAGATGGATGCATAGATAGATGGATGGATAGATAGATGGGTGCATAGATAGATGGATGCCATGTAGATACATTTTTTAAAAGAAAAAATGTAGATAATTGTTGATATTGTTGTATGCATGGATGCTATGTGCGGATGTGATCGATGAGATACGTGAGATAGTGTCGATGAGAGTTGTTCTTGGAGGAAGAAAAATCAACTTTTGAGCAATGACAGTTGATTTGGGTGAGCTCCTCATGTTATATCTTGATAACGTGCGAGGGGCTCACCCAGCTCAACCATCATCGAAAGTTGAAATACCCGTGAGAGAGTGTACACCATATATACCACCACCAGCGAGAGTTCTTCTTGGAGGAAGAAAATCGACTTTTGATGATGGCGGTCGATCTACGTGAGCTCTTCATGTTATATCTTTCATGTTTGATTCTTATGTTATTTTCCATTGTGTGATGAAAGGTGTTAGCATCGATCGATTTTTTGGCTATGGCCTCCAACGGCGAACCTTCCATTAGGGTCGACTCCATGGACACGGAGAAGAGCTCCGAGTACCTCTTGGAGGAACTCCTTGACAAGAACCCACAGCTGATCCTAATGAAGTTTTTATGGATCTGGCCAAGAAGAATCCCCCAGCTAAGGACGGCAAGGCTCCACCACACAAGGAGCCATTGAGTCCACCGACCATCATTCCCGATGATGCTTGGTCCTCCACTATGGGGGATGCCCCCCACGTGCTCTGACTCGACGATCACTGGTTTCACCGACTACACCTTGGAGTAGTCACCTAGATAGTTTGACGTTGATTTAGTGGTATAGTTATGTACTTGCTGATATGGACTTGGATGGCCACCTGCAATGCTTTTGATTGTATGAGTGATGAATGCTTATGTTGATTCTGTATGATGTGCCTTATTTCTTTTTCTTTTGTAGATGAAGTGGTATGTGGTGTACAGAGGACGGTGTCCAGGAGTCTACAATTCATGGTCGGAATGCAATGAACAAATACTGCATTATGAAGGCAACTCCTTTGCCTCATTCAACAACAAAGAGACGGCAGAGTATCATCACAATCAGTATTTGCTTAAGCAAAAGAGAAAAACAAAATTACGCAATGGTGCAAGCCAAACACAGCTTAGCTGGTTCAGTGGGTTGAAGAACTTCATAATTCTCTTTTAGTTTGTCATAATTGTGGTGTTGCTTTTTATCATATGGTGCATGCATGCAGACCACTTTGTTGTTTAATTAGTAAGTAGGCACTTGTACTAAAGAGCTACTTTGTGATTTGAAATGAAGCTTGTGTGAACTAGTTATGGATTAATGCTTATGTGAGTTTGTTGTTAACCTGTGTGACTTGAAATGCAAGTTTGAGTATTGTATAAATGTTTTTGCTGCACCAACTCGAGCAAAAAACAGTATGAACAGAACTGGAACAAAATTTTACCGAGGGCAGTACTCGACAAAGAGGCATGCGCTGGAAGCTGGAGGCACTTGGCTGTTGCAGTTATGCTGAGAGGACTCTCGGTAAAGCAGTGGTTACCGAGGGTCGACTCCAAGCTCTCGGTAAATGAGTAGGTGCCGAGAGTCGCTCTCGGTAATGATTAGTGCACCATCAAAGTTTAGTCCCACCTCTCCTAGAGACAAGCAACAAAACCTATTTAAATAGTGGGATTGTCCAGATGGAGTAAGCTTCGGTATTCATAACACTCTTGTTAAGGAGATGGACTATCACTTTGAATGTTCACCTGTCTCGAGCAGAGAACATTCAAAGTGATAGGCCTTCTTCTTAATGGTGGATGTCGGTGCTTTTTATTAATGGTGTCGGAACGTGTCCGTTTTGTGCAGGAAGTGCTGGTCATGTTGCTCCGGTGGCCCCGGCGGTGTAGGGCGTTGTTCGACACCTAGAGGGGGTAGGCCACGGGGAATAACTGCTTCTTCGTGTTAGTGCATGTCATCGCGAGATGACAGACCAATTCTAGGCCCATTCTGCTTTGTGAGGCACGTGCCACGTCAAGGACGTGCGTTGCTTATTCAAATAGCACACCACTCCTGCATGCATATGCATGGGCCACGCGCATGTAGGGGTGCCCTCCTCCCTCCTCGGGCGGTATCTATATCGAGCACCCATCCGGTGGCCTCGGTGGTATAGGGCATTATTCGGCACCGAGAGGGTGTAGTCCATGGTGAATAACTGCTCTCCGTGTTAGAGCATGTCATCGCGAGATGACAGACCAAGTCTAGGCCCATTCTGTCACGGGATCGCCAACCGAAGACTCTGTCTCGGGGACGAACGCAGCCGGTCCTCGACGTTCCCGCCCGTGTGTGTGGTTTGTTAGGCACGTGCCACATCAAGGATGTGCATTGCTTATTCAAATAGCACACCACCCCTGCATGCATATGCATGGGCCACACGCATGTACGGGTGCCCTCCCGCCCCTCGGGCGGTCTCCATATCAAGCACCCATCCGGTGGCCCCGGCGGTCTAGGGCGTTATTCGGCACCGAGAGGGTGTACTCCATGGTGAATAACTGCTTCTCCACGTTAGTGCATGTCATCGCGAGATGACAGACCAAGTCTAGGCCCGTTCTTCGAGATAGTCTATGGGTATCGAGAGGGAATGTGTCCGGTTTGTGCAGGAAGTGCGGGTCCTGTTGCTCCGTTGGCCTCGAAACTTCTTGTGCTCTCAATGGAGGCCATCGCATGTATATGCATGGGATATCCGGTGGCCCCGGTGGTCTAGGAAGTTGACCGGCACCGAGAGAGTGGGTAAGCCACGGTCAACAACTGCTTCTTCTCATGTTTTTTACTTTACACTCTTTAAAGTTGAGTATTGAAAAAAAATATCGAAAGTCATGGAATTCATAAACTTTGTCGTAAAAGCATATGAAATATGAGATACAAAAAAGATAGTGCAAAAAAAAGGCAAAAAGAGAAGGGAAAAAAATTAGAGCAGTGGTTACCGAGGGTCGATTCCCGGCTCTCGGTAATTGCTACCTTTTCCGAGAGCAGCTCTCGATAAAGCATCCACCTAGATCTCTTTCCTTCCTGTGCATTCTCGATAATATGTATTTTCCTTTTTTGTTTTCTTTAGAGCTTGGCAAACAACCTTAGCACGTCATAATTACCGTCTTGTGTTTTCTTCTTCGGTTGAGCCTCGTCCGGTTCTAGAGACCGGCACCCCTCCCGTGGCCCCGGCGGTCTAGGGCGTTGTTCGACAACTAGAGGGGGTAGGCCACGGGGAATAACTGCTTCTTCGTGTTAGTGCATGTCATTGCGAGCTGACAGACCAAGTTTAGGCCCGTTCTGTCACGGGATTGCCCACCGAAGACTCTGTCTCGGGGTAGAACGTAGCCAGTTGTCGACGTTCCCGCCCGTGTGTGTGGTTTGTGAGGCACGTGCCACATCAAGGACGTGCGTTGCTTATTCAAATAGCACACCACCCCTGCATGCATATGCATGGGCCACGCGCATGTAGGGGTGCACTCCCCCCCCCCCTCGGGC
>NC_041391.1:717869036-717871062 GCF_002162155.2 Triticum dicoccoides | reverse complement strand
CTAGGCTCGTTCTGTCACGGGATCACCCACCAAAGTTTCTGTCTCGGGAACGGACGCAGTAGGTCCTCCACGTTCCAGCCCGTGTGTGTGGTTTGTGAGGCACGTGTCACGTCAAGCACGTGGGTTGCTTATTCAAATAGCACACCACCCCTGCATGCATATGCATGGGCCACGCGCATGTAGGGGTGCCCTCCCCCCTCGGGCGGTCTCTATATCGAGCACCCATCCGGTGGCCCCGGCGGTCAAGGGCATTATTCGGCACCGAGAGGTTGTAGTCCATGGTGAATAACTGCTTCTCCGTGTTAGGGCATGTCATCGCGAGATGACAGACCAAGTCTAGGCCCGTTCTGCGAGATAGTCTATGGGTATCGAGAGGGATTGTGTCCGGTTTGTGCAGGAAGTGCGGGTCCTGTTGCTCCGTTGGCCTCGGAACTTCTTGTGCTCTCAAAGGAGGCCATCACATGTATATGCATGGGCTATCCGGTGGCCCCGGTGATCTAGGAAGTTGACCGGCACCGAGAGAGGGGGTAGGCCACGGTCAAGAACTGCTTCTTCTCATGTTTTTTACTTTACACTCTTTAAAGTTGAGTTTTGAAAAAATCATCAAAAGTCATGGAATTTATAAACTTTGGTCATAAAAGCATATGAAATATGAGATACAAAAAATATAGTGCAAAAAAAGACAAAAAGAGAAGGCAAAAATTAGAGCAGTGGTTACCGAGGGTCTATTCCCGATTCTCGCTAATTGCCACCTTTTCCGAGAGCAGCTCTCGGTAAAGCATCCACCTGGATCTATTTCCTTCTTGTGCATTCTCAATAATATGTATTGTACTTTTTGTTGTTGTTTTCTTTCATGCTTGGCAAACAATCTTAGCACATCATAATTACCGTCTTGTGTTTTCTTCTCCGGATGAGCCTCGTCCGGTTCTAGAGACTGGCACCCCTCCAGTGGCCCCGGCGGTCTAGGGCATTGTTCGGCACCTAGAGGGGGTAGGCCACGTTGAATAACTGCTTCTTCGTGTTAGTGCATGTCATCGGGAGATGACAGACCAAGTCTAGGCCCGTTCTGTCACCGGATCGCCCACCGAAGACTCTGTCTCGGGGACGAATGCAGCCGGTCCTCGACGTTCCCGCCCGTGTGTGTGGTTTGTGAGGCACGTGCCACATCAAGGACGTGCGTTGCTTATTCAAATAGCACACCACCCCTGCATGCATATGCATGGGCCACGCGCATGTAGGGGTGCCCTCCCCCCCTCAGGCGGTCTCCATATCGAGCACCCATCCGGTGGCCCCGACGGTCTAGGGCGTTATTCGGCACCGAGAGGGTGTAATCCATGGCGAATAACTGCTTCTCCATGTTAGTGCATGTCATCGTGAGATGATAGACCAAGTCTAGGCTCGTTCTTCGAGATAGTCTATGGGTATCGAGAGGAAATGTGTCCGGTTTGTGCAGGAAGTGCGGGTCCTGTTCCTCCGTTGGCCTCGAAACTTTTTGTGCTCTCAAAGGAGGCCATCGCATCTATATGCATGGGCTATCTGGTGGCCCCGGTGGTCTAGGAAGTTGACCGGCACCGATAGAGGGGGTAGGCCACGGTCAACAACAACTTCTTCTCATGTTTTTTTACTTTAAACTCTTTAAAGTTGAGTTTTAAAAAAATCATCAAAAGTCATGGAATTTATAAACTTTGATCGTAAAAGCATATGAAATATGAGATACAAAAAAGATAGTGCAAAAAAAAGACAAAAGAGAAGGGGGAAAAATTAGAGCAGTAGTCACCGAGGGTCGATTCTTGGCTCTCGGTAATGGCCATCTTTTCCGAGAGCGGCTCTCGGTAAATCATCTAACCTAGATCTTAACCCTTCCCCTTTCGTTTGTATCTTCATTCCCCTCCACTCTTCCCTGCGTCGCCGCCGCCGCCGCCACCGACGCCGAAATCGCCATCGCCGCCGCCGCCACCAAATGCGGCTGCCACCCCTCCTCCACCGCCCCCAACTGCGGCCGCCGCCACCCCCTCCTCCACTGCCC
>NC_041391.1:717843566-717868680 GCF_002162155.2 Triticum dicoccoides | reverse complement strand
CCACCCCCTCCTCCACCGCCCTCCACCGCCACCAACTGCGGCCGCCACCCCTCCTCCACCGCTCCCCACTGCGGCCACCGCCACCCCGTCCTCCATTGCCCCAAGCTTCATGGTCGGCTGCCGGTGCGGCGGTTCTTCGATGCGGCCCAAGGACGGCCGCCACAGAAGAGCTCCTCCGGCAGCGCGGCAGCTGGAGATGCCCTCAGGTTAGTGCATTTGGTTGGGAGAATCATCATCTTTTGTTTGATGAAATGGTGGTCTGAACCATTGTTGATGTTTTCATGTCAAAATGTTGTTTAAATGATGTCAAAATGCTGCTGAAATGTTGTTATATTGATGTTCAATGATGTAAACTTAGACTATGTTGAATCTATGATGTTTTCATGTCAAAATGCTGCTGAAATGCTGTCAAAATGCTGCTGAAATTTGTAAAAATGCTTCTGAAAAGTTGCTATCTTGTTGTTGGATGATGCAAAGTAAGATTATGTTGAGTTGGTGATGTTTTCTTGTCAATTGGCTACTGAAGTGTTGCACTATAGCTGCTCTTTTTGTTGTTGAAATGTATGCTTGGGTTGTGAAGAGGTAAGGGTATAGAAGTCTTTTTTGGATGGTGTTAGTCTCCGTTAGTCACTAGTGGTATTTTGGCTAGAGAAAACTGAAAGTAGTGGTATATTGGCAAGTTGGTTTTTCATAGTGGTATTTTGGCAAGTTCGGGTTCTCATAGTGGTATTTTTTGCCATATATGATATGACACTTAGATTAGGAAGATTTTGCTTTGGAACTGAGAGTAACCATATATATTTTCTTTTTTAGATTATGATGGGAGCACTTGTAGTAAGTACCAGAGAGTCCCGATTGGTAGGACCGAGTCATTCGCCTCCCATTAGGCCACAACCGAGGCATCGTCATCATCGAATGGCGATGTCGGACTGGACTTAGAAACACCAGATCTGCTCGCCACCGAGTCGGGTGACATGGAGGCCTCGGACGGGTTTAACCTGGGAGCATTACCTACACAACAAGGATGAGCACGATGTCACCATGGCCACTCGGGTCATCAATGCTTTTTTTGTAAGTATCTTCGCTCCGACCACTGCATTTTTTCATATCCAAATCCTTGCTTGCGTGGATGGTGAGAAGATGCCTTATGCTTTCTTGTAGGAAACATTTGCTTGCATGGATGGTGAGAAGCAGAAGGCGATCAAAGGCATCATGAAATCTGCCCGAAAGATACTATCTGACCTCAAGCACACGCTGCGGTACAAAGCTGTGATGCAGTGCCGGCCGCTCGATGAGAAGGGAGAGAAGATGACAAGGAAGACTGCTTGCCAGACCAACATGTCGCGAGAAGAATATATGTCAATGGTAAGTGACTACATCGGTTGCTAGTACTTTGATTCATCCTTCTTGTTCCTCAATTATTCGATTTTGTCTGACTAGGTGAAGGAACCCTGGATGAAGGACGATTGTTGGGAGGCCCTGGTTGACATGTGGTGTGACCCAGCATGGCAGGCGCAACATGTGGAGAAGGGAAACGATCGAGCCAAAATGACAGGCCCGGCTCATGTCCAGGGGAGCCGGAACCTAACCGCTCTCAAGCAACACATGGTATGTGGATTAAGATGTTAATTTTTTGCACGGTGCATCTTGGTTCATTAAAATTGATGGTTAATTTTGCAGGAGGCGAAGGAGGGTCGCTCGGTCCACATCCTGGAAGCCTAGAGAGAAGGCCACAAGGGGAAGGATGGCGTCGAGTTCTGCAGCGAGTCGGCGGAGGAGAAGTGGGGGACCTTCAAAGAGGTCTTCCAGGAGGTGCACGGGTAGGAAGCCGAACCTACGTCCAAGCCCCTTGACCCTGAGCTTCTCATCATTGCTGGCGAGGGGAAGGGCCATGGCCGCCACCTCCTTTGCAACGGGGCGATAGCCACCTCCAGGCATCGCAAGCTGCACGAGATACGCGCGTCGAGCACCAGCTCAACTCCGTCCACACAGAGTCGCCCAACCGCCGCATCACGTGAGATAGCGCGTCTCAAGGTTAGCATCCTAACCTTTTATTTATGTCCATGCCTCGAAATAGCACCGTTCCAACCTATATGAGCCTAATGCCATGTTACAGGATTTAATGGCGCAGCGGGCCGTTGAAGAGGAGCAAAGGCGGCAGGCTGAGAAGGAGTCCAGAGAAAAGGAACGGGAAGACACGAAACAAGAGGTTGAAGGTGCTTGAGTATCAAGTGCAGGTAGAACATTATTTAACTAGAGTAGAAGATTCATTACATAGGGACAAACCACCCTCACGTGACTCTACTCTTATATGTTCTTATGCAATCTCGAAGCAGTGCAAGTGATGCCCCTCCTCCTCCTCCGGAATGTTAACCCGATGGCCTCTCCTCCTCAAGATGATCTATATATGAACAAGTGTACTTCTATTGTGACGTGCACATGTTTTGCAAGTAGTGACAATATGTACGAATTTGCGACTTGTGTGTGACTTCTACTAGGATAATACATTTGACTTGTGTGTGACAATATGTGGACTATCCCTAATTATGCATATATATATGTGGACTAGATCAAATTAGGCCTATATATGATCAAATTGCGCTGTAGTTGTTTTTATCTGCAGGGATCAGAAAAGAAAGAGCTTGACAACAGAATGGATGGGAAAGATTTCCGAGAGCAACACTTGGAAAAACATAGACTACCGAGAGCACCTCTCGGAAATACGGTCGTCTGGGACACTACTGTTGTGCCACAACTTTTCCGAGAGCCGCTCTCGGAAAAGAAGGAGAGCATTGCCGAGACTAGCTCTCGGCAAAGCTATGTAAACTTTCAGCTCCCATGTGGGCCACGCTGTCCTCACTCTCGTCATTTTTTTCAAAAATATTTAGCAAGTTATTTAAAAAATTTACTGATAAATGTGATCATTGGGACCACATGGCAGTTAGAAAGAACACACACAAAAAAAAAATATAGGATGTTATGCTTTGCCGAGAGTGACGCTCGGCAAAGTACGCACTAACTGACGGAGCCGTCTGTTGCGGACGGGCATGCCACGTGGCTACTCTTTGCCGTGAGCTGCTCTCGGCGACTGCAGGGTTTGCCGTATGCTGCCTCTTTGCCGTGAGGCAGTGACGGCAAAGATGGCAGTTTGCCGTGAAGGTGGGTTTGCCGAGAGTGACACTCGACAAAGCTTGCTTTGCCGAGTGTCCGTGTTTTAGCACTCGGCGAAGAGCATTACACCCGGCGTAGCCCAGAATTCCAGTAGTGATAGATGCATGCGGCCACAACGTCGTGCTCTTTTATGAAGCAAGCTTTTGTGCCCCTGTTACGCTCTGCTTCTTCTCAATAGTTTTCTCAACAATTTGGACATTGTTATATATGTTTGCTTACGGTTGTTTACAGCTTAATATAAGCCCGCCAACTGTTATGCATTACTGTCAATTAAATCCTGTTTTTTAAAAAAAAAGGAGGATTACCTCCGGCCTCATTAAATCCTGGTTTTACAGTTCATCTGTTAATCCTTTTGCAATGGTAACCAGATTAGTACTGGCTGATTATTGGGCAGTGGGCACTTGAGTGTTGTGACTGATCTATGTTGTTGGAAACTATCTTGATGTCAGATTAATTCCTGCTGTCAATAATCCCAGTTCAGAGTTGTCATTCAGAAAAAGTGTGCTCTTTCTGAATGGGTAAACCGCCTTCAGTTCAGTCTATCCCTCGAGGAGACCGAGCATTTGTACAAAAGTTTCACCACCAGATTCAGTTTAAAAATGATTAACAGATTGTCATTCAAAAAATGTGTATGTTTGTTCTGGTGGTTGTTTCTCCGGGTGTCCCTATGTAGCAGTTCCACGCTTCATCCACCAGTTACAGATTAGTACATATATGTGAGGTGCTGGCAGTTATTTAAACAGGACGAAGCCATTTTGTTCTTGGTTAGTTATTTCCTTCGGCGAGTTCTTCCGCAAACTAGACATCAAGGAAGCTCAGTGCCCCAGTTGTAGTATCCTGAACTTAAAACAATTCATGAGCTCTTCAGCTCAGGGCATGATCAGGCTGGTAGCTAGGTAGTTGGTACGCTCTGTTTGTTAGGAGTAAACCACGTCTCGATGTGATGGCCGGCGTCTGTGGCGTGTACGTCCGTGTCCGTCGTGCGAACTGGCCGTGCATAGTTAGTTGATGCATGCACGTCCGGATTAGTTGTGAGCTGCGCCCTAGCCTTGCATGCATGTAGGGATCCGTTGAGTGGATAAGTGCCACACGGGCATGCATGTAGTAGTTGGGTTAGTGGTTAGACGTGCGTGCGTGGTGGTCGTGTGTGCGTGCAGTGGCCAGCGGGTATAAGTAGCTTCCATGTGTACTAGTTGATGGCGCCGGTGTAGCCGTGATGTAGCTTCTGAATACAAGGAAACAAGTGGCCGTTCGTGCGGCCGGCGGCGTTTGTGCGCCGGGAGAAATCACCGTGTCCTCGTGTTCATCCTCCTCCTCCCTTTCTCCTTCGTTCTCCTTCGTTGGTTCGAGCCACGGCAACGCAGAGAGCGAGGAGAGCAGCGTCGAGGGACTGGCGGCAACAACACTGTTTCATTGCCTCAGTGCCCCAATCGGATTATTGCTAGCTAGGTAGTTGGTACGCTCTGTTTCGTTGCCTCATGTATTCATGATCAGGCTGTCTGTCTCTTCAGCTCAGGGCACAATTTCGTGGAGGCTGCAATTTCAGAGGTTCATCGCTATTTCGGGGATCGATGGGTCTGGTCGGTTCATCGCTGTCTGCATGCAGTGGATGTGTCTAAGTTTCAGTTGAGGTGCCGTTTCTGCAGGTGCTTATTCAATTCTATCTTTATTGCTGCCGAGATGCAAGCACTGCTGCTGTTTTGAAATTGGCTACGTGAAAGCTAATTAACATGCAGGTTGTGATTTTCCTTCCTTTTCCAATGTACATCTTGGAGATGCTGCAAAGGAGACACTCTGTTTCCTGGCTAAAGTTGGATACGCACCAAGAGTCTGCACACTGCATTGCATGCCGGACACACGCTTCAAGGGTGAGTTGCTGCTGGCTCCATGCTCCTCCTCATCCGCTTCGCATGTTAATTTTTCTGAGTTTTCAGGTACAGACTTCTCTCAACTGCAAGACCGCCCCGTGTCGGCCGGCCCTCATACAACAACAACAACAAGGGCTGCCGCAACTCCACCAACAAACACTGTCCGATGCCAGATTTGCGGGTATCGGGTTGATGACGATGATGACTCATCGCAAGACGATCGAGAAGGTAGCGAGTGCAGCTGATGGATCATACGGCGTGGACACAAAGTAGTATGTGGATAGTGGTGCCACAAACCACATTGCCGACGAGCTCGACAAGGTGGCCAAGCGGGGAAAATACCACGGGCAAGACCATATCCACACTGCTAGTGGAGAATGTATGAAGATTTGTCACGTTGATCACTCAATTATAAAAAACCCATGTAGAAAAATTCATCTTAATTTTATTTTATTTGCATGTCGCTAGTGCTTCAAAGAATCTCCTCTCCGTCCATCGGATTGCTATTGATAATCACACAACGAAGAAGGTGTTATACCGAAGTAGATGTATTCGTGGGCTTTACCCTTTGACCCCGGGTAGTGACAAGTGGATGCTGGAGTAGTTGTTTGGGTCTTGACAGTACGTCGTCGCAATCACAATCTTGAGAATTTTCTGCATTCTCAATCTTCCAGCCATGCGTGCTTTCCACTCGTTTTGTGAACAAGAACGATAGGCTACACAAGCTCCACTTGATTGACATTCCAAAGGATTACCATCCACAATCAAGGTGTGGTCAGCAAGACAAGTCAAGTCAAGTGTAGTATTAGGTTTTGCCGGCTAATAAACCCGCACACGCACACATAGATATCTCCATCCTCTCCTTGCTCCTGCTCCATTGCACAAGTCTCGCTGCTGCTCCTGCTTGCCTCACGCGTCGCCGGAGTCTGGTCGACGGCGGGATCCTGGTAATTAAGCACGACCTGGTTCATCTCCCCTGCGTGCTTTTTTCTCCTCTAGTCCAGTATGATCCACCACCGCGGGATCGATGGAGTTGTTGTTTGGTGAATTTAGGCTTACTTGTCTAAGGCTCTGTTTTTCCTTGTCTAAGGCTTGTCTCTCCTTGTCTAAGGCTCTGTTTGGTGCCACTGAGGTGGATTATAATGAGTTATCCAACATTTTCAACCAGCTTTTGCCTAAAACCAACTCGATTTTGTCTGTTTTGGTCGCTATTTTACCACGGCGGATTATAAGTTGAGCACAAAAAAATCCAGCAAATGCAAACTGGCCCATGGACGTACGGCAGCTTTCAGAGGACCGAAGGGAGGGATTCACGTTATACAAAAAAATAACTGATGACCTAGCTTTTCTACATGCATTTCTTTTACATATTGCTGTTTTTTTGGGGGTCTGTTTTTATATCTAGACTTTGGAGACTATTCTACCGGCAACCATAATCTTGAGAATTTTTTTCGTTCCATTTTGGCCCATGCATGCCTCTCACTCGTTTTTTGCAGACTAATCTGCACAACAGTAGGATAAAGAAGGTCCATGAGCCACCCGTCTGGTGCTACGACTAGTAGTAGTTATCCTTCGCCGCCTCCTCCTCGCTTAGTCTGGTCGATCAAGTTAAGTGTTGTATAAAAATAGCTTGGGCTTACTTGGATTAGCCATTGTGACGATTACAACAGCTTATTAATTGCCAGTGCATTTGATGATCTACGAGCTCCTTTGCCGCGAATTAACCGAGCTAGCATGTCCTACGAGGAGACAGTATGTATGGGTTGTTTGATTGAACGGGCTGGCCAGCCTGCCGATGCATCCACAAGGCCTGACACTTCACAGTGGTGCTAACTGCCATCTTAAATTTTGTGCATTCGCTCGTGCATATATTGTGAAGACGTGAAAATACAAAATGTATTTTTTCTAGAACTTTCAAACAAATCTCAAAAAAGAAAAGCTGGAAAATTCTTATTATTCTATATTCATTCTTCTCAAGAAACAGATATGCTATTACTCCATCTTCACAAAATATTCCAGGACGTGATGAATCGATTACCATTTTAGCGCATAATTGACTATCGGATTTCTGCATACAACTAGGGTCAGCAATATTATTCCTCATACTAACAACATCACATGTTGTATATTAATACAACCCCACATGTGGATCCAACATTTAGTGCAACGGTGCAATGCAACGAGATCATACATGCAACCAAAACATATTCTCGCATTACATTGCACATTAAATTATTAATTATAAAGTGAAAAATAATGAATAAATAAATCATGAAAAGATAAGAAGGAACATAAAAGGAATCTGTAATAGCAAATCTTTAGATGGCATTGGGGAGTAATAAATATAAGATGAGTTTCGAGAGTAACCGAAGTTTAAACCCTAATTTATGCGTTATTTCGTAAAAGGCTGATTTGGATCCATATGGTTCATGCTATGGTTAGATTTATCATAATTTTTCTTTCGAAGTTACGGATGTTTGCGAGAAGGGTAATCATAAGAGTGTTGCTTGTTCAAGTAAGAACATCACCCTAGCACCGGTCCACCTACATATCAAATGATCAAAGTAGTGAACGTGAATCAACTAAATATGATGATCGTAACTTCACGAGAATTCCCGCGTGCCCTCGAAAACGCTTTGCTTTATATAAGAGAACTTTTCGTCTCGTCCTTTGCTATAAAAAGGACTGGTCTACCTTGCTGCATCTTTGTTACAATTGTTACTTTCTGTTTGTTACGAATTATCTTACTACAAAACTATTTGTTACCGCTATTTTCGGTACTTGCAGAGATTACCTTGTTGAAAATCATTTGTCATTTCCTTCTGCTCCTCATTGGGTTCGACATCCTTACTTATCAAAATGACTACGATTGATCCATATACTCATGGGTCATCAGCGGACGGCTCTGGCGACCCGCTCAACTTCCTCAGTCCACATGAGTGCATCAAGTTCCTGGTGTACCAGCTCTACATGGACAGCAAGATCCCGGACGTCGACGAGCTTCTGGATCCGAGACTCTTTGCCACACACGCTTCGTACATGTCGATGCCGAGGTCCATTGTGGCGATGGGTTGAAAGTTAGTGTAGGTTTGTCGTGACCCCAAGGACGTCTTGATCTCACAATGCAGTTTCCTCAACAAGGCCAGGGGCAAGGATGGGTTGGAGACGCTCTGTATTAAGGACGCCACCGATTGTAATTGTGTTGCTCGCTAGCATGGCATGGGTGGCCAACACTGCCACCAGTGGCATCTCTTTCCATCCCTCTCCTCCTCGCCACCGTTGGTTTGCGTCGCAGGGTGTAGCCTTGGCCGGCCAACGGTGGCAGAGAGCATTCTTCCTTCATGTCTCTCGCCCTCCGAAGCTTCAAACGGATCACACCAATCCCACTTGTGTGTTGTCTTGGAGGAACCCGTCCTCCGCCATTCCCTGTAGCACGATTAGATAGACCAGTTCGGTATGGGAGCCTTACCAAAATCACCAATAGGATTTAGATAGGCTAGGTTAATTAGCTTCATTAAATACTTGTGTTTGTCAGGTGTCGGATAATTTGAAAATTAGAATGCACTCGAGGATCAACATTTCTTTATGGCAAGTGGCGCGGGATAGGATCCTGAGCGGGTATCGGGATCTCATACATCGTGGTCCCGGTATGGGACATGCGTGCGAGGATTGCAGACATATTTTCTTCCACTGCATTATGGCCCAATTGATCTGGAGTGTCATTCGTGAGGTCTCAGGGTTCTCTTGGTCGTTCACTGGTTTCACGGAAGAAAATGTGATGTACAATGTCATCACCATATAGTTTTTTTTACGTCATTACCTTGTCGAAGGCATTGCTTGGATATGCATGGATTGATTCTTCAGGGTGAAAACCTAGATTCTAACTTTGGTGGTTGGATCCGGTGACGACGATGTTGAGTGTCAGTTCCTGCTTGAAGGCATTGCTGATAAAGAATCTTGTCGTCCTTGTGGTGTCCTGAAACGGTTGGTGCGGATATGATTATTGCTGCAGTTTGTTGAACGTATACCTGGTTAGTTTGGAGCTTTTTTTTCATCTACGTATAGCTTTGGTCTAATATGACTTTGCTAGTTGTCTGTGTGTTTATATGTGAGTTGATGTTGACCGTGTGCATCCTAACTATGAAGAGACCGAGTATGTGCTCACTCTGCTTTATATCCTTTTGATGCATCATTATGAGTTAATAAAATACACCCTGCGTCGGAAAAAAAAAAGGCTTCTAGGTCGCATGGCTTTGCTGCCCTGCCAGCTTGCCAGTGCGGCAGTGAGGTAACAAGAGAGAGACAGAGATGGGTAAGAAGCTAATTTGGTGTACAAGGAATTATCGAATTACTCCAGTGCTCAAATGGAGTAGTACGGAAGTTCATGGAAGTCGGCACTTAACAAAATTTGAATTTATCTCTGTTGACCGCCTACTAGTATCACTCTTCTCTGGCGAATTATTTGCTAAGATGAAGTAGTATTTGATAAATTAAAATGGAACTTTGACCAGTGATATATATAGTCAGCCGGGAACACTTTGTGTAGGCATCACTGCGATCCAACTCCAATTCCAATATCCATATCAATATCCAGTACTGAAATTCCAGCGCGGTGTACGACCACGAGCCTACAAACAATTGAGACGTTCTGGGTTAGAAGCTTTAAAAGGGCAAAAACTAGCACAGCAGATATTTGATTTCTAATTTCTACCAGCAAAATAAATAATAATTTTAATTTCTAAACATCTAAATTATTCCTTGTTTTAGGCACAGTTTTCATAATGCATGATTTCCGCTAGATTCGAGACAGAGCTGTAATATCTACTGTCAAATTCATGGGTATGTTGGATTACGGGTTTTATCCGGATTGGAAAAGATACAGTTTTATAGATCCATTTGTTCGACAAGTATTTTCGGACGGATGGAGTATCTAACTGAGCTTGTTTTGATTAACTTTATGTCCCTTTGTCTATACATCAAAAAATATTAACAAGGTAAAATTGTAACAGAAAAATTCATTAATTACCTTCCTGAACCTGTAAATCCAATCTTTAGAGGACCACATGCAATGTCATAGGAATTGATATAACTGCAAATGCGGACTCATAGTTAGGTGTATGCTATTCATTGCCCAGTGTGCATGATAAGTTATTTTGCACCCGAGATCATTTTAGGATCATTTTATATGTAAAAAATACATTTTTCATACAAATAGTTACATTCATATTGATTCACTACATAAAACGGGGCATAAGAAAAATAAGATATGAGTCATAAGACCTCGTAATTTGCATTTATATGTATTGTTTTACTAAGTTTCTATGTTCGTATTTTCACGTCACGTCATTTATATATTTGTGACTGACATACATTTTCTTAACTTCTGTTTTCACTTCCGACGTAGGACAAAATTTACGGGGTGTAAAAATTTGACGTAGTGATTTAATAAGAGAGGGATGAAGAATAACTATTCCTCATCCAGGGTGACAATAGTGCGACCCTATATATGTGTGAGTTTTGTGCATGTGGATGTGATTTTTGTGCATGTGGTTGAGACATAATATATATGTCCAAATTTGTCTTTTTTGCTAAGAGCTACTCGATTGTCCAAATGAACCGACAGCTACTCAAATGTCCATTGTTTCACAAAACTCAAATTTGTCTTTCTTGCTGAGAGCTACTCGGTTGTCCAGATGAGCTAAAATTTGGCACGGACCTCAAGCACTGAAACATCTATCATGCAAAAAAAAGAATCCGAATTTTTTGAATTTCTATTGTATTTTCTTTGGTTTACCATGTTGCATATTGATAGTTCGTTTCATTTTCACTATTGTCAACAACTCAACATGCATTTTTCAGCTCGGTGATATAATTAAAAATAATAATAATATAAACATCATTTCCTTGGTTAGTACTTAAATGGCTTAGATGTTCAACTGAACGAAGTCTAGCACTCCAACTCACATGAGCGACAAGGACAAATAAAGTTATGGAAACACAAGTAGCACACGGTTCAAATGTTCTCTTCTCTTCCTGTTGAATACTTAGAGCCATATTTTTGAAATTTGTAGTTCTAATAGGAGGCACTAAAACATGGAATGAAACAAACAGCCAAGCAACATTTGCATTACTAACGGTAAGCTAGTTCATATATATTGGGGCCAAATGGACGTACTTGTCGAAGTCCGAGTCAGAGGTGGACCGTGCCTCGTGGGCATCCAAGTGGCAACGATACTCGGTCTGCTGAGCATCATCGTCGAGCGATCTGCGAACTCCTACTGGCACTCCTCTATCTTGCGAGCAACAAGCTCCTAACTAGCACTCCTCCGTTATGTCAAGGGGCCGTCCTAGCGGCAACGACAATCCTCCTCGGCGGCGCGGATAGCCTGCTTGTGAGCTAAGAGCATATCCAGCCGTTCGGCCCCCCAGGGTGCCGAAAAATAGCGGCCTGGGGGCGAGCCGGCGCTAGTTCGGTTCCTGGGTTCGGTTCGTTTCCAGCGGGTTCGGCGAAGTTTGTCATGTTTTTTTTTCAAACTGGGCGACTTTTGCATGAACTCTACCATTTTTCGTCCAAATTTGTACAAAAGCATAAAACATGTGTGAACTAACTTAAAATGCCTAGCTACTGCCGCCACCGCCACCTTCTACATGCCGAGAAGCCTGTAGAAGCGGGTGTAGTCGCCGCCGCCACCGTCGTCGTCGTCGTCGCGCGCCTCGCCCACGGCGTCCCTGCTGCACCCCTCGCCCGGGTCACCGACAACGCATGACGGCCCGGCGTCGACCTCGTCGTCGGTGTCGATCACGATAACGCCGCCTTCCTCGGCATGCCGACGCTCCTCGGCGCGGCGACGGGCCTCGGCGCGGCTGCGGGCCTGGGTTTCCAGGTAAGCCCGACGTTGTTGGCGCACCTGCTCGCGGACGTAGTCCTCCCTCGCCCATTTGAGGGCGGACTCGTCGTCGGGTGCCACCATGCCGACGTGCTCCGGCTTCACGGGGGCCATGTCCGGCTCTGGCTTCGGCCGGACAAGGCGAAGGGAGCGCCTCGTCGGTGTCGTCGCAGGTGACGGCTCGTTGATGACGAGGGCGCCGCTCCGCGCGCGACACCCGAGCGGTGTCTCCTCCGGCTCGGGCTTGACGGGGCGGACGGCCGGCGAGCCGGAGCCTGACGAGGAGGACGACCGCGGCTCCATTCGCCGCGGTATCCAGGAACTACCGTGGCGGCGAGAGAAGGAGGGGCGCTCCGGGTACTCCAGCCACGGCACAATGCCGGTCTCGATGTGGTCGAGAACGGCGTCGATTGTGCGGACGGGGACGCCCCACCACTCGCGCCGTCCTTCGGAGTTGAGGCGACCGCGGGGGATGACGTCGTTGGTGGAGGTGATCTGCTCCTCGCGGCGGGCCTGAAAGTACAGCGTCCACAGTGTTTCGCTCTCGGGCGCGTACCTCGGTTCGTTCCGCTGCTCCTCCGTCAGCGACGAGTGTATGCGGGCGATCTCCGCCCGCTGTGCGGCTCCTTCGGGGACGGGCGGCACCGGGACGCCGTCGGCGCTCAACCTCCACGCCCCCGACACGCGCATGTCGGGCGGCGCCGGGTACTCTGCCTCGTACAGAAGGCGCGCCTCCGTCTCCTGGAGGTGTCGGCGGCCGAAGCCAATCGCCGTTGCACCGTCTCCTGGGTATCTCTCGGCCATTTCGCTCGTTGGCGGTGGAAGGCAAAGGGGGAGAGCTCGTCGGCGGGAAGATGGCTTTCGCGGGAGGGAGAGCGGGAGGGTGTGGTGCTCACCGGAGGGGAGGGGTGCCTTTTTATAGCCGGAGCGGGGGTGGCGGTGGGCGGCATGCGGGCGGACGCGTGGCGCATGCGAGCGGACGCGCGTCGGTGGCATCTTCACTGTGCTGCCCGTGAGCATCAATGGAGGCTGACCGGCGCGGCAGCGTGGTAGTCCGGCAGTCTTCGCATTGATTCCCGCGGGAACCGAGGCGATGGGGTCGACGAAGCAGCCGTCTCGCCGACGCGGCGGGCCCGCGGCTGCTTCGCGCCAAAACGCTCGCCCCGGCGCCTCCGAGCGCCATCCGGCGCGTCGGGTTCGGCCTGGGTCCGCCGGCGCTGATTTCAGCCCAAGCTGGCGAAAAACGGGCTCCTCGGGGCGCTGCTGGGCCGATTTTTCGGCGCCGGCGGAAAGAAAACGCCTGGAGAGGCCGTTCTGGGGACGCGGCTGGAGATGCTCTAAGACTCTAGCACTAAGGCGATCGTTTGATGCCTGTCCATCTTGTCGACCAGGGCAAGGCGGCAATAGAGGCCGACATAGCAACAACATCGGCGGAGTATGCTGCTTTGTGCTGCGTAAGGGCATCTCCAGCTGTTCGGCCCCCCAGGGCGCCTAAATAGAGCGGCCTGGGGGCGTGCCGGCGCTAGTTCGGCCCCTGGGGGTGAGCTAGCTCCCAGTAACGCCCCCACGCGCCGGCCCCAGGATGCGGAAAATTCAAACTTGGTCGTTCCCGCTCTCAAAAGACGCCGCAAATCCGGCGATCGGACGTAGTCTGGCGTTACAAAAAACAGAGCGCCACCGCCTCGGCGGGGTCGGTTCACTCGGCGGGGTTGGTTCCAGGTGTTGGCAGAGTCGGCGTGCGCGAGCTCGGCGGGGTCGGAGCTGCTTCAGTGCTGGGCTGCGTCGGCGCGGCTTCGGCACTGCTGGGCGGCGATGTAGACGCGCTCGGGCTTGGCGTCCGTGTGGTCGTGGGCGTCGTCGGCGTCGTCGGCGTTGCCGTCAGCAGCTCGTTCAGGATGAGGCCGCGCTGCGTCCTCCTCCTCCTCCTCTTCCTCGGGTTCCTGCGCGTCGTCGCCGTAGACGTAGCCGAGCTCGGCCTCCATGTCGCCGCTGAGGTCCACTACCTCGTCCTGGGTGGCGAACCCGGGAGACGAGGCAGCCGCGGCCGATCCTGTCGCGATGATGTCGTCCATGTCGGCTCCCGTGTCGTCGGCGTCGCCGAGGTGCGAGAAGGGTAGCAGACCACGGTAGAGATGGGGCGTCGGTGTGGACGCGTAGGCGGCGGGCAGCAAGTAGTTGTATGGAGGGTACTGCACGCCGAAGAAGGCGGGCGAGGGCGTGCGCGTAGCGGGGTGACCATGAGGGAAGGTCACGTTTGGGTTGAACCCACCGTGCGCGTCGCCGTCGGCGTAGCCGGGCGATGATGAACCCCATGGAGATCCGGCGCCTTGCTGCCCCCAGGGCGCGTACTGGGCGTGGCTGACGACGGGTGGATTCATCCCCGCCTGGTCGACCGATGAGCAAGACGCCGCCGCGCGCGCCGCATTGTCGCGGGCCTTCTTGGCTATGGCCCTGTTCCGCCTGTCGGCGGTGACTGCTTCGCGCCGCTGAACTTCCACCCTCCACTCGGCGTTCGACAGGCCCGGTGGCTTCGATGGTGGCGCCCTCGACTTCCTCTGCTTCGGCTGGATCACGACGCCAGTCGCGGTTGCCGCCGCGCGCGGCATGGAGTACTTCTTCGGCAGCATGGCGGCGGGAGGCGAGCGGGAGGGGGTTTGGCGGGAGAAAGGGAGATAATGGCGGGAGGAAGCCGAGCGAGCGGGAGAGAAGCGAGAAAAGCGTCAAGAAACGGCGGGAAAAGGCCCTCGGGTCGCGTCCAGTGCGGGCCCACACGCCTTTTTCGCTTCCGCCGGCTCCCCAAGCGCCCCCAGGGCGCCGGGTTCGGCCTAGGTCCACCGGCACCAGTTTTGGCCCGAGCCGGCAAAAACGGGCTTCTGGGGGCGCGACTGGGGCCTTTTTTCGGCGCCGGCGCGGCAAAATCGTCTGGGGAGGGCCTGTTGGGGGCACGGCTGGAGATGCCCTAAAGATGGTGTTGGAGGCAAGCAGGCGGGGATGAAAGAATGGGTGTCGGAGGGGAAGCTTCACTGTGCTATTCTATAGAGAGGGGAAGAGGGTGGGCGCATGGAGGAAAGTGGTGGCAAGCAGGCGGGTGAAGCGGTGAACACAATTAATAGATAAGTTTCTGTCATGTCTTTGGTGAGTTTATATGCATGCGGCAGGTATGGCCAGCAGCACTATTAAAGAGAGGGGCTGAGGAGGAGGATGAACCTGAAATATCACGTGCCACCACGGTAATCTTTCATTACTGTACTTTTTGGTCAATTTTTTTTTGAAATGATCAAATTTAGAAAAGTGATGCCATCGCTAGGCCACATGGGTTCATTTATAAACAAGCAGTTTACCCAACCTTGGGGAAATCAAGTGTCTAGTCCATACTTACATGTGCATCACACAAAATGATTATTGAAGGAAACATAATAAGTTTGACATCTAAGAATTTAATTTAATGTGTATACTAAATACTTACCACATTATATGTTACCATGAAATAAGCACTGAAACCGGGGCACCAACATGCGATGCATGAAGGTGGCTACATTGTTATTCCAACTACCACACAGTGAACAATCTATCTTCTAAATTGGTCTAATGTAATCTAGCTATAAATTTCATGCATCTACCAATTTAAATATTAGTAGTATAATAAAACCATATACTATGAATTATTGTATAACACCCACTGAACGATGAGGTAGACTCCCTTTTAATGGTAGACCAACCACTTGCTCCTATGTCGAAAGGATTGAAAAGGGTGCGTCACTCACGAAATTAATAGATAGACTATCTTAATTGAAACTAAACATATGTCACAAATAATATGATGCTATTACTATTTATGCCCTGAAACTAATCGTATTACCACTCAAAATTTAATATGCCATGAAGAAAGAGAGGTATTCTATAAATTATCAAAAAAAAAGAAAACTGTTATTGTCAGCTTGGTTTAAAATTTTATTGCAAGTTTGGATGTGCTTGACACTTACATTATTTTTACTTGCCCAATTTTGGGTATATGCCTGTGAGGCTTGCATCTAGTCATAGGCGAGGAATTTCAGAGCCAAGAAAAAATCGGACTAGACAAAAAATGCAATCTATGCTTCTTCATTCGTTTTACAAAAAAAAACAATAAACTTAGGCTATTATTTGGTAACAAAAAGTGAAAAACAAACCCCTAAACTCTAAAGAGTTATATACATGAACAAAAAATTATAAAAAAAGTACTAATAAAAATTATCCCATAAAGAACAATTTTTTTAAAAAAATTACATCATTTGTATCTTCTATTGTATACTCCCTCCGTCCGGAGATACTTGTCGAAGAAATGGATAGAAATGGATGTATCTAGAACTAAAATACGTCTAGATACATCTAATCTCCGACAAGTATTTTCGGATGGAGGGAGTATTAAATATCAATAAGCTACACATTTTGACAAAAGCAGAACATTCTATCAATATATATTAAGTACTAATAGATTTAATTGTAAGTACACTCTACTTAAGATAGCTCATTCTACAGTAGTAGGTGCTTCTTGTGAACCAACATGATTGTTGATTTGTGGATTAATTTATAATCATTAGTGTGTGTAAACAAAAGTTGCTTAACAAAGCTTTCAATCCAAGTGGTATCCTATATAGCGTATACATCATTATTGCTTTTAATTGCACATTACAAAATCTATTAGATTATGATTTATTTTTAAACACATCGGGATAGTAAAGATGATGCTCACACATTTACAAGGGACGCCTTGCTAATTAATTTGTCAAATAATATGTTATTTATATTACACAAATTTGACATCATTAGATGCATACTAAAAGTGCTTTCATATGATTATAATTTTATGACCACTGAATAATATTATATGAGAGATTTATGACCAAAGAGTATGAATTTAGATAGCCAAGCTAAGCCTTCTTTTTGTTATTCCTAGGCCCGCTCATCAACGAGTACATGTTACAGTCCACAAGAAAATAGTTTCTGAGTGGAAACTAACAATCCTGGCAGCTTTATTATTGCAGTATCTTCTGTTGATAAGCTAACTACTAGTAGGAGTAAGAGTTACTCCCTCTGTAAACTAATATGAGGCGTTTTAGATCACTAAACGTCTTATCTTAGTTTAAAGAGGGAGTACTATGGAACCCAACTTTATTGTTTTTCTTAAAAAATGAAGAAATAATAACAGATATGTTGCATACCTATAGGCAATGGAGTCCCACAGACAAACGGTGTTTAGCCTAGAAATAGCTAATATCGGACGTGTTGGGTGACAAACAATGGCATCAACATCTTGAATTTCTGGACTAATGAGTGTGTGCACTTGTTCTTGTTTCTGCAAATCCCATATCTGATTCAACACAAAAAGAAAAAGGACAAGAAATGCACCTGCAGATCAGTGTCACGTATGGATATATGCTATGCACATAAATTACACTATCATGTTCTTTGGTATGCGATGCCCTTACCCGTATTAAACCTGTTGCAACAATAGCAATGAGATGCCGATCGCCAATGTAGGTGAAAAACTTCGGTCTGCGTCTCGTTTCACGAGTGATGGCGATAGGATGGGGATGACCAATTCTCCACATCTACGTATATATTTCAAGCACGGAGAATCAAAATTAAATTGGATTTTTGGAATAGAGGAGAGGAAATGAAAAGTACTCGTGGAAAAAGGTTGGCCGGTGGGGAAGACAAACCACGGTTATCCCATCCTGCTGAAAAGTAGCGAAAGTGTTGGTATGCTTGGGGTTAACCATGATTTGTCTCACAGGGGACGTGGTATTAAACTTTATGGTACAAGACCAGTGTGTAAGACTTAGGGTTTTGGGAAACTGCCCAACACCCGTTAAGGGTGTGGCTATCTCATATATATAAGGGGTACACCAAGGTGTACGATACAATATACAAGACATATACAGAAGCTATATGTAAATACAGTCTAACACCCTCCCTCAATCTTAACTATGCCCTGAAGTACAAAGTATATTAAGATTGCGCCTGCAGCCTACAAACTGAGGTTGTGGAAGAGGCTTCGTGAAAATGTCAGCAAGTTGATCTTTGGAGGAGATGAACTTGATGTGGAGTAGCTTCTGTGCAACACGTTCCCGTACAAAATGATAGTCAACTTCTATGTGCTTTGTCCGAGCATGAAACACTGGATTAGATGAGAGATATGTAGCTCCAATGTTATCACACCAAAGGATAGGCGGCTGAGTTTGAGGAACTCCCAACTCTCTCAATAAGGACTGTACCCATATGATCTCAGCTGTAGTATTTGCAACGGCTTTATATTCTGCTTCAGTGCTACTCCTGGACACTGTAGCTTGTTTGCGAGCAGCCCAGGCGATCAAGTTAGGACCAAAGAAGACAGCATGTCCCCCCGTGGATCGCCTGTCATCTGGATTACCAGCCCAGTCAGCATCTGAAAAAGCAGAAAGCGTAGGAGACGGTGCTGGCTGAAGGAGCAAACCATATGAGGCAGTAAAGCAAACATAACGAAGAATCCGCTTCACCGCTGTCCAATGAGAAGTCCGAGGAGCATGGAGAAATTGGCAGACACGATTGACTGCATATGAGAGATCTGGCCGAGTGATAGTTAAGTACTGCAGGCCACCAACAACGCTACGATACTCAGTGGCGTCATCAGAGGTGAGAGGATCTCCATCAAACGCAGACAGACGATCAGTAGCAGACATAGGAGTCATGACATGTTTGCATTTAAGCATACCTGCCCGTCGCAACAGGTCCATCGAATACTTATGTTGTGTGAGTGTCAAGCCAGCAGAAGAACGTGAAACTTCCAGCCCAAGGAAGTAATGCAACGTTCCTAAATCCTTCACCGCAAAATCTCCACTCAAGGAAGATATCAGACGGTCAGCAGCAGCATCCGAGGAGCTAATGAGGATGATGTCATCAACATATACCAGAAGATACATCGTCACCTGAGGTCGATGCAGAAGGAAGAGCGAGGTGTCAGCAGTAGAGGGAACAAAACCATGTGACCGAAGAACAAAGCCCAATCTGGCATGCCAAGCACGAGGAGCCTGCTTCAACCCATAGAGCGCCTTGACCAGGCGACACAGATGATGAGGACGAGCAGGATCAACAAAACCAGGGGGCTGACGCATGTAAACCTCCTCATCCAGAACACCATGAAGAAAGGCATTCTGAACATCCAGCTGACGAAGAAACCAGCCCCGAGTAACAGCCAAGGACAACAGAAGTCGAATAGTTGTTGGTTTGATCACCGGACTGAACGTATCCTCATAGTCAAGACCATACCTTTGCTTGAACCCTTTTGCCACTAACCGTGCCTTATAGCGTTCAATAGAACCATCAGCATGCTTCTTAACCTTGAAGACCCACTTGGAATCAATGACATTGACACCAGAGACCGGAGGAACAAGCTGCCAAGTACCATTTGTCAACAATGCCTGATACTCTTGCTCCATAGCTTGACGCCAATGAGGAATCCCGAGAGCAACCTGGAAGTGACGCGGTTCAGCCGAAGGATCTTCCTTGACATGAGCAACACATGCCGCAAGCCAGGCGACCGTCCCATCTTTGCGTTGCTTGGGACACACAATACCGGATCGACTGCGAGTATGTGGTCGAAGAGGAACGGCCGCAGGTGGTGCAACCAGTGGCAACGACCCCGGCGATGAAGAAGTATCCGACGCAGCCGGTGACGATGCAGCGGCGACAGGCGAGGACGAGGCCGACCCAGGCGAGGCCGACCCTGGCGACAGACTCGACTGGATGGGCGAGTCAGTCGGCTCAAGGCCAACCGAGGCGCGGCAGCCCAGCCCAGGCGAGCTCACCGGCTCAGGAGAGGCCGGCCCAGATGGGAGCACCAGCTCGGGGGAGGCCGGCCCAGATGGAATCACCGGCTCGGGGGAGGCCGACGCAGGGGAGACCAGCCCGGGCAAGGCCGGCCCAGGCGGAACCGACCCAACCTCAGAAGAGGCCGGCACGGACGGAGCCGACGCTGAGGCGCCCAGTCCAGGCATGCATGGCGCATGCACAAGGCCATTCGCCATGTCGGGTGCAGTTGATGGCTCCGGCTCCTCCAGCAACTCCAGGCGAACTCCACGACCTGTTCCTGCAGCATGATTAGGCAACAACGCAGGAGAATATGCAATATCAACAAATTGAGCAGGCAGTGGAGAGGTGGATTGCAAGGAGGAGGCTGGAGGGGTGGGAGTTATGGACAAAGACGAGAACGGGAATACACTCTCGTCAAACACAACATCACGCGAGATGTAGACACGGTTGGATGGAATATGAAGACACTTGTACCCTTTGTGAAGAGAGCTATACCCAAGAAATACACAAAGTTTGGACCGAAACTCGAGCTTGTGCTTATTATAAGGACGAAGATGAGGCCAGCATGCACAACCAAAAACTTTGAGGAAAGTATAATCTGGAACCTCATTAAGCAATAGTTCAAGTGGTGTTTTCATCCCAAGGAGACGTGTAGGAAGCCTATTTATGAGAAAACAGGCAGTAGAAAAAGCATCACTCCAAAAACGAAAAGGTGCTGATGCATGAGCAAGTAAGGTGAGACCGGTTTCGACAATGTGACGATGCTTACGTTCAGCCGTGCCATTCTGCTGATGTGTATGAGGAAAAGACACGCGATGCGAAATCCCAAGCTTATTAAAAAAGGAATTGAGGTTGTGATATTCACCCCCCCAATCTGACTGAACATGAATAATCTTATGCTTAAGAAGACGCTCAACATGAGCTTGAAATTGCAGGAACACATCAAACATATCAGATTTACGTTTGATAAGATAAAGCCAAGTGAACCGACTATAAGCATCAATAAAACTGACATAATAATTATGACCGCTCACAGAAGTTTGGGCATGCCCCCATACATCAGAATAAATAAGCTCAAGTGGAGTTTTGATGACACGACTCGAATCAGAAAACGAAAGCTGATGACTCTTGCCTTGTTGACAGGCATCACAGACTATGGCAACATCTTTATTGGACACAACGGGAAGACTATGACGATGAAGAACACTACGAACTATGGGAGTGGCAGGATGGCCGAGCCGTGCATGCCAATGAGTAGGCGACACACGGACACCAGTGAGTGCTCGAGGGGCAGAAGGCAGATCAAGTGCATATAATCCATCGCGCAGGCGACCTCTAAGCAGAACGTCCCTCGTGGCCCGATCCTTGATAAAAAAATAAAAAGGATGAAACTCAGTGAAAACATTGTTATCACGAGTAAGCTGAGGAACAGACAATAGACTACGAGTAGCAGAAGGAACTCTAAGAACATTACGAAGATGGAGAGATTTCTGTTTATGAGTTAAAAGAGAGGCCTGACCAACATGTGATATGTGCATACCCGCTCCACTGGCGGTGTAAACCTGATCATTACCACGGTATGGCTCCTGAACTGAGAGTTTGCCCATCTCACCCGTCAAATGATTCGTAGCGCCTGTGTCCATATACCATGTTGGATCAATGGGGTATGATGTAGTGTGGCTTGCTTGACGAGCAGGCTCATGAGTGGCCAAGGCAGCTTGTTTCTCGTTGCCTTTGCCATTGTTGCCGACGCCGAGGAAGTCCTGCTTGAAGCGGCGATGACAGCGGGAAGCAACATGACCTGGGATGTTGCACAGTTGACAAGGGAGCTGAACGCCACAAGAAGGGCAGCAGGCACACGAACGACCACCCCCGGTCGTGGGGAAAGGAGCTGCGGCAGGCGACCGCGGAGCCGGCAAAGTCAATGGTGCTGTTTTGCCCGCTGCAGTTGACTTGAAGGGCTTCCCTTTTCCACGAGTGGCAGCGTTGGCAGCCATGAAACTCGGATTGGTACGGCGGGACTTGATGCGCTGTTCCGTGGCAAGGAGGCGGGCGTAGAGCTCACGGGGTTCAAGTGGAGTATCACGGCCATTGATGTTCTCAGCAAGGTTATCATAGTCGTCATCCAGACCGTTCATGACGAAGGTGGTGAAGTCCTCTTTGCGAAGCGGTTGACCAATGGAGGCTAGAGTGTCTGCGAGACGCGTCATCTTGCCGAAGTAGTCGGTAATGCTGAGGTCAAGAAGCTTGGTCTCTCCCAGCTCCGTACGAAGAGTGTGAGCACGAGCCTGCTGCTGAGATGCAAAGCTAGTGTGAAGGGCAGACCACGCCTCCTGGGACGTGGCAGTGAAGAGAACCAAGGAGGACACCGCCTCGGTGAGCGACGACTGGATCGCCGAAAGTATGGCCTGATCCTGGGCCACCCACGCATGGTATGCCGGGTGATGTGGTGGAGGACACGGCAAGGAACCGTCGACGTAGCCCTCCAGATAGCGACTGCGGAGAAGTGGCAACACCTGTGCACGCCATGACAGATAATTGTCCGTCGTCAGCTTCACTGGGATCAGATGCGCGAAGTAGAACGGCGTGCTGGCCACGGCATGATCAGTAGGAGGAGGCGCCGTGTAGTAGGTCATGTGAGATGATCCACCAGATGCAGCCATGGCCAAAGGGTAGTAGCCTCCGTAGGGCAATGGCGGCGGCGGGGCCCTGTCTGACCCAGCGTTCGCAGCGACAGGTGAAGGCGCGTAGGGCACGTAGGGCGCCGCTGCAACAGCGGCAGGAGATGCAGCCGCGGCGGGCGCGTAGGGCGGCGCCCCGTAGTGGCCCGTTGATGAAGTAGCGGCCCCGTAGGGGCCATAGGCCGCCGATCCGGCAGGGACGGGCGCCGCCCCGTAGGGGCCTGCGGGCGGAAGTGGAGGAGCCCCGTACGAGCCGTAGGCTGCCGATCCAGCGGGGACGGGCACCGCCCCGTAGGGGCCTGCGGGCGGGAGTGGAGCAGCCCCGTGGGGGGCGTAGGTGGCCGATCCCATCCATGGACCGGTGTACGAAGGATCCCCCAGGGTCGGCGGAGGCGCGGCCGGTGACGACGTTGGTGGCTGATCCGAGGAGGCGCCTACCATCGAAGATTGGCCGGTGTAGACCGAAACCAGGGGACGCGAGGAGAGGAACGGCGACGCAGGCGCCGTGACAGAAGCCGGCGCGACGGCGGCGACGGAGTTGGGCGCGATCGCGGTGGCGGAGGCGGCGGCGGCAGCAGCAACGGAAGACATAGGATCGGTTAGGGTTGATACCATGTAAGACTTAGGGTTTTGGGAAACTGCCCAACACCCGTTAAGGGTGTGGCTATCTCATATATATAAGGGGTACACCAAGGTGTACGGTACAATATACAAGACATATACAGAAGTTATATGTAAATACAATCTAACACAGTGATGGCTCCAGTCCCAAATCTTCAGCGACAACGTGGGATCACTGTACGACAGCAGGAATGGCCGAGTTGGGTGAACCACCAGTGAAGTGACACCTTCACGGTGAGCTTTGAATTGCTTGATATGAACCATTGTGGGACATGTGTGCACAGATATGGACCCATCCATGTCCCCGATCACAACCCACTGCTTTCTAGCAATAAATTGAGCCACTTTTTCGGCACTGTCAGACTCAGTATCGGTACCGTCAGACTCAGTTTCCGTGTTATTATTGTCAGGCTCCGCCTTAATTTCCCCTATTTTCTCATTGGTCTGCCAGTTCCAAATGTTCATATTGCCTTCACGTTCAACAATCAATACCCTGTGCATGTTAATGTTAGATAAGAGGAAAATCAAGCCGATACTACATCCAGTTGGGTTTATAAGTCGGGCATAGATTCTTAGGTCTTCAATTTAACTATAGTGAAACATCTATCATATCCCACAAAAAAATTATTTCTAGATTCATCGTTGAATAAAGATTCCACACATAGTTTTTTTTATTGTGCATTAGACATTTTTCTTAGTTAAATTGAAGACATAAAAAGCCGTGCCCGACTTATAAACTCAACCAGAGGGAGTAGAGTGATTATATTATCTCCGTTCCGTTATATAAGGTGTATTATTTTCGGCACGGTGACCAAGGCACGAAATTATGGACATGTTAGGACAAAATTACCCTTGGCAAATTTGTTTATTAGTGGTAAGTAAATTAATTAGTCCAGGAAAATAAGAGGCGCATGCAATCGACCTAGAGATATTCTCCTTTTGCCACAACGAGAGATACAGACGATCGGGAGAGGGATATTTGCCATTTCTCTGGAGGGTTAACAAGGGAATTATAGAAAATGAGAAGAAATGCACCTTACATTCTAGAATTTCATCAAAAAGCAAATATACCTTATATAAAGAAACGGAGGGTATATACCAAGTCCAATGTTGACATGTTCCCTTAGGAAAGAAAAGTCCGATGTTGACATACACAAACTGATCGATCGGAGAAATATTAATATACTTACCATGGCTCCGTGGGATGCACATCCATGGAAATGACAGAATCATAATAATCATAATCATCTCCCCAGGTATTCGTATTCGCCACTAACTGATACATGCATGCAACCACATTACCTATCAACCATAGTCATAGCCTAGAGCAAATATAATTAGTAATATAGCAGTGTAATTTAAGCATATCATGTATATACTTACGGCTCGACCGTGATCCTCGGGAACGGCGACGACAGCCGTTAACATCGCCCTGTGCAGCTCCCACCCAAACAACTCATGGGCTGCCTTCACGGAATCTTCTATGGGCGAGTCCGTGAACAAAGATGATATCTGCTCGGCGAGGACGTCTTCGTCATCGCACCCTCTGATTAACATCAGTATCTCGTACTTGTCGATGCCTGAGGGAAGAAGCTCTTCATTCGTGCCCACGGAAAATGAGGCAACCATAGTGCTCATTGGATACAAAACGTGCATATACTCGTCCGTGCACCTATTCAGATCTCCCGGTATAATCGCCCAGATGACTATATTATTTGTCTTGTTGATGACGTTCAGTTTACAGGACATCCTTAGCATGTTTGGCACGAAGAGGAACCTGAGCTCGAGAGGGTACACATCTAGCAGCTCATTCCCAGGGAACGCGGTGTGAGTGACCTGCATGTACTACCAAGAACCAGTAGATGAGTCCCTCAAAAAAGAAAAGAACTAGTACTCCCAGATGAGTACCCCGAAAAAGAAAAGAACTAGTAGATGAGTGCGGCGAGTCATGCATTGTTCTGATAAAATATGTTCTTCAGTACTCCCTTCGTAAACTAATATAAAGCGTGTAGATTACTATTTTAATGCTCTATACCCTCATAAGAGCATCTCCAAC
>NC_041391.1:717799030-717843060 GCF_002162155.2 Triticum dicoccoides | reverse complement strand
ATCCCGCCCTGAACCCAAGCTACCGGGTGTCGCCTAGGGGCGCCGACAGAAGCAAAAAGGGGCGTGGGGCCGCTCTGTCGGCGAGAGGAGGCTCTTTTCCCGCCGTTTCCTCCCGCTTCCCCCTCGGCGTCCCTCTCATTCTCCATTCCTCCCACCAAACTCCGCCTCCTCCCTTCCAAGTCAGCCGCCATGCCGCCGAAGAAGTACGTGATCCCCCGCGCCGCGACGGATCCCACGGCCGTCGCCGTCGCCCAGCCGAAGCAGAGGAAGCAGAGGGCGCCGCCTTCCAAGCCCCTGGGTATGACCAACACCGACTGGAAGGCAGAAGTGTAGCGCCGGGAGGCCGTCACCGCTGATAGGCGCAACAGGGTCAAAAAGGCCAGGGAGAGGGCGGCGCACGCGGCCGCGGTGGCGGCGGAGCAGGCGGAGCGCGCGGCTGTCGAGCAAGCCGAGGCGGCTCATGCGGGGCGAGGTGGGCTGCTTTGATGACGAACAACGCCGTCAAGCTCGACTTGCTCCGGACCAACGTCGCAGCGAAGCTCAAAGCTCAAGATGCCAAGAAGAGGAACAATGATCTGGCTTTCTTGATGGGTGGCGCTGACATGCTCTAGAGCGGCAACGAGAAGCTTAAGGCGTGGTTCCTGGCGTAGCGCGACCTCATCCTGAACCAGATACAGGCAACTCCAACGCCCAGCCCGACTGACAATGTCTCCGCGATGCCCAGCAGCACAGAAGCCACGCTGACTAGTCTAGAAGCCGCGCCGACTCCTCCCAGTCCGCGCACGCCGACGCCGACGCCGGAGGTCGACCTCGACATTTGATGCATTCGTTTCACGTCCTTCCTTTTTTTTGTGCGCTGAACTACTGCCTATCCTTTTCATTTGATCGCCGAACTGTGGCACTGAATCACCAAACTATTGCGATGATCACCGGAATATGGCCTTTTTTTGGAGCGGGAACGATCAAGTTTGAATATGGGGCGCGTGTCTGGGGCCTTGGGGGCGGCACCTGGGGGCGTGGCTAGGGCCTTAGTCGCCCTCAGGGTCTAAAAATTGCCGGGTCGACGCCCGAAAATGCGCAGGCCTATGCGCTGGGGGGGGGGGGCAACGAGTGGAGATGCTCTAAGACATCGTGGGGATAGAAAATACAATAAGTTACACCCGGCATTCGCTCGAGTAAGCATGCTCCCAAGCCCAACGCATACACAAAGTGTCACACTGGCAAAGAGCAAAAGCCATAAAAGGTTGAATCTATGCTAGTTAAAAAGGTTTTCGCCCCCTTTATATGTAATGTTAGGAACATCCACAATCCGGTACAAACGCACGTCATCATAACACACACACAACCAACGCAGGATGCATAGGCGCTGAGCACAACAACACCACCCCTAGCACTACAAGAGCAATCGGGGTCCTTCACCATGAACACGCCACCGTGAAGACATGAGGTCGCATATAACGAACCGTGGGCTTCAAGGCGGCGCCTTCAGGATGGTTACGACATCAGAGCGTCGCCACCGCCTGACCCGAGGGCTTGAGTTTCCCATGGAGCAACACGACAGCCAAATGAGAGCCGCGACGACGCCTTCAATAAGGGAATGAGGTTCACCATCGCTAGTCCATCCGTAGATAGATCGGGTTTTCACCCTGATACGTCTCCGTCGTATCTACTTTTCCAAACACTTTTGCCCTTGTTTTGGACTCTAACTTGTATGATTTGAATGGAACTAACCCGGATTGACGCTGTTTTTAGCAGAATTGCCATGATGTTGTTTTATGTGCAGAAAACAAAAGTTCTCGGAATGACCTGAAACTCTATGGGATGTCTTATAAAACATAATAAAGAATCCTCGCCAAAGATGAAGACCAGCGGGCCCACACCCTGTCCACGAGGATGGGGGGCGCCCCCCCTCCTGGGCGCGCCCCCTACCTCGTGGGCCCCCTGGACACCTCCCGACGCCAACTCCAACTCCATATATTGGCTTTTGGGGAGAAAAAAATCAGAGAGAAGAAATCATCGCGTTTTACGATACGGAGCCGCCGCCAAGCCCTAATCTCTCTCGGGAGGGCTGATCTGGAGTCCGTTCAGGGCTCCAGAGAGGGGGATTCGTCGCCGTCGTCATCATCAACCATCCTCCATCACCAATTTCATGATGCTCACCGCCGTGCGTGAGTAATTCCATCGTAGGCTTGCTGGACGGTGATGGGTTGAATGAGATTTTTCATGTAATCGAGTTAGTTTTGTTAGGGTTTGATCCCTAGTATCCACTATGTTCTGAGATTGATGTTGCTATGACTTTGCTATGCTTAATGCTTGTCACTAGGGCCCGAGTGCCATGATTACAGATCTGAACCTACTATGTTTTCATGAATATATGTGAGTTCTTGATCCTATCTTGCAAGTCTATAGTCACCTACTATGTGTTATGATCCGGCAACCTCGAAGTGACAATAATCGGGACCACTCCCGGTGATGAACATAGTTTGAGGAGTTCATGTATTCACTATGTGCTAATGCTTTGTTCAGGTCCTCTATTAAAAGGAGGCCTTAATATCCCTTAGTTTCCAATAGGACCCCGCTGTCACGGGAGTGTACGACAAAAGATGTCATGCAAGTTCTTTTCCATAAGCACGTATGACTATATTCGGAATACATGCCTACATTACATTGATGAATTAGAGCTAGTTTTGTGTCACCCTATGTTATGACTATTACATGATGAACCTCATCCGGCATAATTATCCATCACTGATCCGGTGCCTACGAGCTTTCCATATACTGGTCTTCGCTTATTCACTTTTTCATTGCTACTGTTACAATCACTACAAAATACCAAAAAAACATTACTTTTGCTGTCTTTACTTTTGTTACCGTTACCACTACTATCATATTACTTTGCTACTAAACCCTTTGCTGCAGATACTAAGTTTCCAGGTGTGGTTGAATTGACAACTCAGCTGCTAATACTTGAGAATATTCTTTTGCTCCCCTTGTGTCGAATCAATAAATTTGGGTTGAATACTCTACCCTCGAAAACTGTTGCGATCCCCTATACTTGTGGGTTATCAAGACCATTTTCTGGCGCCGTTGCCGGGGAGCATAGCTCTATTCTTTGAGTCACTTGGGATTTATATCTGCTGGACACTATGAAGAACTTGAAAGACGCTAAGACAAAAATTTATCCCTCAACTACGAGGGGAGGTAAGGAACTCCCATCTAGCTCTGCACTTGATTCACCTTCTGTTATGAGTAAGCTAGCGACACCTAAACCTGCTTCTGCTATTCGTTCCGATATGTCACATGTTATTGATGATGCCACTTCTGCTATGCATGATACTTATGACGAAACTACTTCTATGTTTGATACTACTGTGCCCCTTGGTGAATTTCTAGATGAATAAATTGCTAGGGCTGGAGAGAAAGAAATTATTGAATCTGAATATGATGATGAAAGTGATGATGAAAATATGCCTATTATTCCTGAGGGTTATGTTTTTGATATGGAATCTTCTGCAGCTATTTTTGCTTGTAAAGATAGATATGAACTTAAGAGGCTGCTAGTTAAATGGAGTAAAGAATCTCTTAGAAACAGAATGAAACCTGACCCTGCTTTTACTACTTCACCTATTTGTGTTCCTGATAAGGGTTATGAATTTTCTGTTGATCCAGATATAATTACTTTGGCCGAATCTGATCCTTTTTATGGCTATGAATCTGAAACTGTTGTGGCACATCTTACTAAGTTAAATGTTGCCCTTCTTCTGTTCTCTTTACCCCTCACATAAGCATAGATTCACTTGTGGTAAAGTGGACTCCTCCCTCCCCTAAGCCTCTCCCGCGAGAGGCCCCGGGGCAACCCTAGCCGTCAGGCTGTTGCAGACCCAACAAAAGATGATGTAAGCACACATGGTCCGAATATGCACCCAACCAGGTGACTAAGAATCGTGCACACACCAGGCAACCATCTAGTCGACAAGAGCTATCTGTTGAATCCGTCTTCACATGTGTCCCGTAGATCACAGGGCGAAGAGAAAACAATATCTCCAAAATCTCACATTGTAGACACTCCAGCACCCGCACCTTCCCCAACAAAAATACTAGCGGCGTATGGCCCCAGGCAGCTTGGGCCGCCGGCTGGAACGTGGCAGACGTGCTCTTTGTTGATTATAACTACTATAGTTACCGTTTTGCATCATAATTTCCGTTAGCTAGAAGGCCCGCCTCGGGATTATCTAGATCTTGGTACTTCTACAGGTGCATTTTGGTAGTAAATCTATGCATGGCCAATGGGCACTAGATGGTACACCACCAATCGCCACTGCATCACCATGGCCGGAATCTACCATCATCAGCTACGTTGAGCAAACCACCTGCCAGCAACAGCAGCACTGCGTTGCACACCATCTATGCAAGCCGCACCGTAGCTGGCGGTGCTACCAGTCGCCATAAATCATCTCGACACCTCAACGACACAAATTTGGGCACCGGAGAGTCAAGGAAGTGGCTCCATCCATTGGGGGGAGGGGTGTTTGGATATCCTCCTCTTGTGGGTTGCATGAAGATGACCATGTTGAAGGCTTTTATGTAGCCCAAAGGTGTGCAAAAGACCACTATCCATTAGGGTTATGACGTAGGGTCATTTTGGACTTTGCACATGAGAGGATGGGGCTGTGTTACCCTCCATCCAGCAGCCATCACCAAGAATGACGAAAATTAGACCAGCCACATTGAAGGAAGAAGCAAAGAGAGCTCCTTCCCAAGGTTGTGATGGTCCAGATCCACTATCTTGTCTCCTTCAATCTGCGGTTCCATCATCTTTGGTAAGACTGTTCCAATCCCTAGCTCTTGAGCCTCAAATCTTGTTGTCTTCATCCAAGATTCAAAGATCTTAATGTATTACAGTGTCTAGTGCCACCTCACGAGAAGAACTTTTTGTATGTCATATTTGATAATAGAGAAAGATGATTTGGGTTGGTTCGGCCCATGGTTTTCCATCTCAAGCTGGGGAGTTTTCTACGTAAAAATGTGGCATCTCTGTGTTGATGTTTGTCGCTGTCCTAAAAGTTAAGCTTGCCACCAGATATAATCTGAGGAGTGTCTGGTGTGCTGCGAAATTTATTTTCCTCCATACATGTCGTACATATGGTTCCTTCTGTGCTAAGCAACGATCCTTTGAGTTAGTACACGATGTGGTGCTGAGATTACTTTATTCCACTTCAGTTTCCCAGTTCACCACAAGGATGTTTGTGTGCTAATTCCCAATAGAGGGGTGTAGCAGGGCTATGACACCACTGTCTTGAGCTTCGTTTTTGGGGAAGGGAGTCAACGCACAACCTTGGGTCTCCACAGAAACATGGTGCGTGCGAGCGAACACACCCCGTTCCCGCCGTCTGTGAGACTGTCTTAGTCCGGCAAGCTCGTCTGGTTACAACGAGGCAATGTGAGGAGAAGGGGAGGGTAGCAGCGGCGGAAACTAGGGTGTCCACATGTCGCCCATAGGGATGCAACCAGCCAGTCCTACATGTGTTTACAGTGTGAAAAGAACTCGATTCACATATCTATCCATTAGAGAATCTACAGACGGGCGCCTTAAACCGGTATCAAACACCCAGGCGGGCTGACCGGTCAAAAAAACAACCACCCGGGTGCTGAAAACCAGCCTGAAATACCCGGGTTGTCCGACACCCTTCATATCCAGCCCAAGTATATGGCGGATATGGGGTGGCCTGGGCGCGTCCACCACATCAGCCTCGCCACCGCTGGCCCACGACGACCCCACTCTGTCACCACAACAACCCTACCGGGAGCACACCCTATCCTCACTCCACTTCGTTCTCTTATATCTCCATCTCTTCTCCTTCCTTTCTCCAATCTATCCTCCCGATCTCCGTCCACTATGCCATGCTCCGACAGTGCATCCGATGGATTCGGCGAAGATTGGGATGCATTCCTCCACGAGGCAGCCGACAACAAGGACGAGATGTCCCTCCGCATCGCACTGCAGCGATCACGGGTGGAGATGGGCGGCAGTTTCAGATCTGCTCCATCGCCTATCACCCGCTACCATAGCGTTGACGTCGGAGGGGGCCCTTCCCGCCCCGCGCGCAGCTTTGTGTGGGCAGCTCACTCCGTCCGGTGAACTCCTCCCACTTTGGCCATTTCTCCCGAAGGGCAGTCGTTGGTTTTAGTGCACCCTCAGCCAGCGCCGTGGATGCACAAGCCAGAATAGGAGGCCCACACCACCCGTTCTGAGAGGCAGCGGGCAAGGGAGAGGCCAGTCGCATCAGAGGCAGTGGGTTGATAAAATTAGTAATCTAGGTATACGCGCAAGACTTGCAAACTTAGGAATTCGTTTTTGTGGAAGTGATTACTAATATGGCGCTAAAACGCAAGTTTTGACCCAATTATGAGCGTTGATGACAACTGAGAACGATTACAACGATAGTGCCTGTTTCAATATGCCTTATACTCTACCAAAGTGGCACGTGACATATCCAATGCGTTAATATGCCGATCTACAAAGTGGCTTAACTGACCGTACGTGTGTATAAGCAGTGCATACCGAACTGAAAATTGCTTTTAAAGGCCGGGCTCCATGGAGGCCATTTTAAAATTTCAAAATTCATACTTTTACATTTCATAAACTCTATAAAAATACAGATATACATGGAGGCCTAATGTAAATGTGTGTGAATTTTCATGATGAAATAGGCTGAAATGAGTGTTGTGCAAAAAAAAAAATGAGGCTTTTTAACTCATGATACTATTCATCCTCAAAGTCCATGATTTGTTTTGCACAGATCACATTTCAAATTATTTCATCCTAAAATTTTACACACATACACCTCACATTCTTGTTTACTAGCACAATTGTTTTCAAAAAAAATTCAAAACTGAAAACTATGAATTTTGATTTTTTTCAAAAATTCCGGCCTCCATGGAGGCCGAGCTCCAAATCATCCCACTCATACCGAACTCGTTTTTGAAGGCCCTCTAGCTTCAACAATCAAGTCGTTGCACATAATTAATTTCACTCTTCAACATCACCTATGTATAGTAATGCCCGTACATAGTGGTCTAGTTAACATTTCTATGAGAAGAAATACGGCACCCACGATTCCCAGTAGTAAGCAGATTAAGCATTGAATGGAATTTGACCAAACAATCCTTCCTCAAAAGCGACAGCTCTGCCTTGAATTAGTCATACGTACTTGGTTTATGGAAGACCGTCGACTCACACTCTCCAGCTCTTCTAGGTCACTAATTATTTCACGCACCGTAGGTCTATTATGTTTGTTGCGGTCCGCACAGTTTCGAGCTATTTCAGTGCACCTCCTCGCTCGTGGGCAGTCCACGATGAATAATGATTCCTCCCACTGCAAAATAAGTTTAGACATGCATTGGCAGCACTCTCGCATGCATAAGTATTTGAACATAACAAGGAAATAAAAACATATGTACATTGCAGACACATTTATTATGCCGTGATTTACTTGACAAGTTTTGGTAGTTATCTGAAAATAGATTTGTATTGCTGAAAAGAAAATAAATTGTAGACAAATGGTGAGCCTGAAACCTAAAGAAATCCGTCATATAAGCATAAACTATTTAGTGAAATGCTTATTTCTAACTGGTTTGGGCTGTATTCTCTTTGCTCTTGGCAAACTTCAGTGTCTCATGATATTTTTTGTGGAATGAATAACTAGTGTTTATCATGCTAATATATGTACAATTTCAAACATTGGTGCAAATATATTGCCACATGCAACACTGTACAAATAGAATCACATTTTGGATAGCATGCAGTCCACTAATATATGTAGAATAAATGTATGAATTTTGTAATGCAGGAATCATGTAGGCATATTTGCATGTCAAGTTTTGCAACTGTAAGTGGTATATGATTACTAAAGTTCTTGGATGTTTAGCAAAAAATCACAACTTTTACCTTATAAAGAGAGGAGATATTTTAAGGTGCAAATCGACTTGAGTGTGAAAAACCCCACTTCATATATATTTACCTACATGAAAATGCCGATTCTAAAACAACTCTGAAACAGAGTAGTCTCTGCACACCCCTTCTCGGAGCGAAACTTGATAGAGACACTACATGATTGAGTTTATACAGGACACCCTTTTTGCAGAAAAGTGTGCTTTAACTTTTTGCCATTTACATATCACTAATTAAATATACCTAAATAGTTGATCTCCGCTACTCCTATAACTCCCTCCATTTTTGTATACAAGGCCACAAACTCAAATTACAGGTACCAAGGTAAAATTTGATATATGTTTTGCAACCCAACTTTTCTTTTTGTTTACGGGATCATTAATACACCGCATGCATGCAAGAAAACCGACTGGAGGAAGTAGATAAGTGACATTATGACAGCATGCATGCAAGCATTAAACAAGTTGCTAGTACGAGAAAACATCATTAATTTTGCCTCGATTACTGTTGGTGGCTTTGTATAGATGCAAAATGTATATTTCATAGTGGCCTTGTATAAGTAAATGGAGGCAATATCTAACATGCACACATGTCACCTCATCAAAGGCCATCACAACATTCATGGGAAAAAGTTTTAATTATTAGCTTATCCTCGCTACTTATATTTATTTTAACACGCACACACCTTATTATTAATCCATATATTCATGTTTCATACATCTAAAATTCATTTAAATATATTGCAACCGATTTTCGTAATGACACGCGGGGTATCACCTAGTTAAACTAAAATATTAAGCTTGTCAGATGCTACTCATATAATTACTTATTAGTAAAATCATCATAAAATATTTTTTCTACTCAAATATTCATCGGAAGCAGTGGTCACATTGTACAATGGTGATTAAGCAAATAAGGTCTACGTAAGGATAGTACAGATGAACAGATTTTGCCATAGTTCATTAGATTCGACTAGCAGACTAAGTTAGACTCTCCTTACATTCTCAAGAATTATCATGCTGATCCTAGTTAAATGTTCTATGATAATGATGCCCAGAGCATATATGTCCGGTTTGAATGATATTTCTCCTTTATCTACGATTTGTGGTACAATATATCATCTGCGTCCATTGATTTCATATTGATCCCCACTACTCATATTATCTTAACATGCACATATGTCACCTCATCAAAGGCCCATCACAACATGTATGGGAAGAAGTTTTTAGTTATTAGCTTATCCTCGCTACTTATATTTATTTTAACATGCACACACCTTGTCTCACCACTCTTGACACGTCACCAATGGCTCACCTCAACATGCATGGGAGTTACTTATATTCAATTAATACTTTTTAACAATAAAATAATCAAATATGATGTATAAAATATTTTGTGTTAGTTCATATATTATTAATCCATATATTCATGTTTCATACATCTAAAATTCATTTAAATATATTGCAACTGATTTTCGTAATAAGACGCAGGGTATCACATAGTTAAACTAAAATCTTAGGCTTGTCAGATGCTACTCATATAATTATTTATTAGTAAAATCATTCTAAAATACTTTTTCTACTCAAATATTAATCGGAAGGAGTGGCCACGTTGTACAATGGTGATTGAGCAAATAAATTCTATGTGTAATGATAGTACAGATGGACAGATTTTGCCATGGTTCAACAGATTCGATTAGCAGGCTAAGTTAGATTCTCCTTACATTCTCAAGACTTATCATGCTGATCCCAGTTAAAAGTTCTATGATAATGATGCCCAGAGCATATATGTCCGATTTGAATGATATTTCTCCTTCATCTATGATTTCTGGTGCAATATATCGTCTGCATTCATTGATTTGATAGTTAATCAGATATATCATAAAAAAAGCCAATTAAACAAGTAGACATAATTAACAAGATGCCGCTTAGCTTACAATGTTCCGACTATGTGTTGAGTAATCATCTTGGATTGACCTTGACCTAAAAATCTTGATAAACCAAAATCAGTAATTTTTGGTTCCATCTCAGCATCCAACATAATATTTTCTGGTTTCAAGTCTAGATGATTAATTTGCTTGTTGTGTAGAAAGTGCAAACCCTGAGAAATTCCCCTAATCATATTGTAGCGGACAGACCAGTCGTCTCCTTGAGCTTTCTCTACAAAACCAAGCATAAGATGGTTCAGACTTTGTAGTATATTCTTCATTCATTTTTGTGATTTCTGCATGACATCTAAATTTAAGCTAAGAAAATATATTGGGGGTCGTCCATTTGCATGCATGAAACCACAACTACAAATAATAATTTGCAACTTTCCACATGCAATCTGGACGTCACTTCCAAGGACCGGATGCAATCAGGACGTCATAAGTTCATTATTTTCAAATTTTTTTACAAATTTCCGATAAAAGTTCATCAATTTTCAAAAAAAGTTTATTTATTTTGAAAAAAGTTCACAAATTTTGAAAAAAATCATCAGTTTTGAAAAACACAACTCAACGATGTGAAAAAGTTCACAGATTTAATAAACAATAAATAAATAAAAAGAAAGAGCGAAAAGAAAGCAAAACGGAAGACGTAAAAGACAAGACAATAGAGAAGGAAGAAAAGTAAGAAATGTAAGAAGATACCATAAGAAGCGGTGAGGGCGGGTGGTTACTGCCTATTTTCAAATACAGGGATATTGCAGGATCGAATCATTGCGAACGCACCTCGCTTTGCGTTTAACACATTAACCGGCGCGGCGGGCGCCAAATAGGAAACGACACTGTGAGGACTGCGGAGAGATGGCGCGGCGACTATATCTAGCCTTAAGCAAGATGAAAGAATGACTCTTTTTAATACAAGATTAACATTTTATTATACATGGTCAACGTTTTCTCTATGCACATTTAACACATTTTTTCAAATGCATGATTAACATTTTCTAAATTCCATATTAAATTTTTTGAACACATGGTCAACATTTTTTGTATACACAACGAACATTTTACGAATGCTTGATTAACATTTTTCAAAAACTTGTTCAACATTTTTTTCAAATGCTCATTAACATTTCTAATATACATTATAAAAAAATTTCATCATTTTTTAATACATGGTCAACATTTTTCTATACATATTTAACATTGACCGAATGCTTGATCAACATTTATCAAATACTTGCTATCCTCTCGCTGAAGGCGAGATATAGGGGTGCCCGAAAGATGGACGTGACGCATGAGTTTCGCGCTACCACTAGGTAGCCTCCTGCAGCAGCGCGACCTGTTTTGGTTTCCTCGGTTAACCATACTAAACACTTGTACTGACTAAAATAAGTTCGGTTATCAGACATAAAAATCGATTGTTTTCTATACTAGCATTAAAAACCAGAAGTCAGTCATTTTGGTTTTGGATTTGGTTCGTCCTTCAGTTCATCGGTTTTTATGCCCACCCCTAGTTTTAGCAAACTTTCTATGTTATTATGTTTCATGCAGAACACTTCGTCGGAAAATAAAAAAGCGAGTAAGAGTTTTTGACCAAATGATGCCAAGCATGAGCCCGCGGAGGGACCAAAGGTGGCCCATAGACCCACGTGCCCCCTAGGCACCCAAACCCTTCAGTGATTGGACCTGCTTCCTGGGCCCACTCCCCTCCTTTTTGTTAGAACCTAATAACTGAGTAATTATAATTCTCCATTAATCTAGCAAGTAAGTAACATTAATTTGGCATGAGATCATGTTGAGACCCATCGCAACTAAGCCAACAACAAAAATAGTTTGTCAATCGAATTAGTTGTTTCAGAGATAAACTTTTCATGTTTTAAGACTTGAGAGAACCATGGGGCATGTCCTCCACAAATTCTTTTATTTGATTTCGAATTCGGCAAGTGAGACCAATCACTAGTTCCATGAAGGTTTGTCATTTTTCCTATAATATATCTTGTGCACTTCCAGGATGTTACATTCCAGCTTTTAAGCCACCTCTAAATATAAACCAAGCACCCTCTTGGAATATTTGACCCCACATTTTTTTGCACTTTATATTGATAAAATTCGTTGGAATTTATATCAAGGCCACACTTGTGCACTAACTATGGCGAGATATCCGCAATATACTTTGCACTAGTAAGAGACGGTTCACAAAAAATTAAGCTAGGCCCACCAGTTAATGTATGGTGGAGGCCAATCGCTCCTTCTTTTTTGCTCATGTGTGTGCCAACTAGCTCCATTTGCCTAGTAGGTGGCCCTGGACGCCACATGGAAGTTTCACGGGGCAGCACAAATGATCAAAGGGAGAAGGAAAAGAGGGCAAATGATCAAATCTTTCTTTATTTACCCGATGGGAAACTATTTTATCGACCATGGGAAATAAGACTACAAAAGTAATCATGGAAAAGAATAACTAATGCCAGAGTTGATTTGTGATCAAATTCCGTAGTTGGTTTACGTCTTTAAAATGGGCTATACCTAAGAAAAAACCACTTAAAAAAAGTCGTACTTATCCTTACAGTGAGAGAGCAATAAAGTTGTAAGCAGTACTTACCTTGTTGAAGATACTCCCGAATGTTTCCTTCAGGAACATACTCAAAACAAAGCAATCTATACCGTTCCCCTGCCATCACAAATGTTCCATCCAATGGCATGATTTCCTCTTTTGTATCTGCACAATAGCCTAGAAATCTTACTATATTCTTGTGATTTGCACTCTTTAAACACTTGACCTCATCCATGAATTGCTTATCAGTAACACTATACGCGTTGGACATCTTCACAGCAACCACCCCATTTTGCAATTCTCCCTGTTTTAGCCATGCTGTTAGCATTATTTTGCCACACCATGGAAAATTTCTGAAATTTTACCATTTGTGAGGCAGTTGAGAACAAACCATACCTTACAAACAACTCCAAATGCACCACGACCAATTTCATTTGAAAAGTTTTCTGTGATGAATTTCATAAGTCCATAAGATAGCCTGATTGGCTCTGCACTTGGATCACTCAGTATGCCCTCCAGTACTTCAAATTCAAGTGCTTGGTCATCATCCATTTCTATAATACAAAAAAACCCTATGGATTAAGATCAAATACAGTGTAATGTTGGTTCCTCTGCTTAGGTATACTCCATATATACATATGTTCTCAGTAAGAATCTGTACGAAGATATTACTAATTGCATGACGGAAATGTGATAGTTCTTTCAATACAGGGCAGAGTTATTCAATCGTCAGAAGCATTGCAGATTCCTAGCGATCAATTAGTACGATGTTATACAATGTATCTCACAAATATCATCCGGATACAATATAGGATTAGGAGCACTGCGACAAAAGATCTCAAGCAATGATATGCCACAACGGATGTGCTATTCAATTAGTATGGCTCAGTTGAGCTACAACATAAAAACATGACAAGTTGTGTAATAATATCTCAGTCCATGCTCTCGTAGCAATTTGGAAGTACTATACACGTTTCTTGACTAGTTACTAAAATTTCAAAAACATGATGTTTCCCAAAAGAGAAGACTTTGCCTACGGATCATAGTCTAGGAACAAACGACTTCCTTTGGAAATGACTGGGACATTAGTTCCTCGATAATTCATATATTTGGCCAATATGTTGCCGTAAAATGCATTTATGCTATCAAAGATTGATTCCGAAAGAACATACATACGAAGCAGACGAAGAAATGGAATACTGACCTGGAAGAACTTCAGGTACGCAGGTAAGTTTCTAGGTTGGATATAAATGAAGAGAGGGTCAAGACGAGATTGGATCTACCTGCCTAACAGACGAGATTGGATATAAATGAAGAGATGTGGTCTAAGTACCGGCGGGCTGTAAGTAAGAAGACCAAACACAACAGTCCATAGAATGGTTATTTAACAGTTCCAATGCCTTCACGTGATAGCCCACTGGGATCCAAGCAATGCCACGTGAGGGAGCATTAGATTATACGGCAAATGTCTATCAGGATCCGACCTTGGCCAGAAATCAAGGGGCAAGAAGAGGCACCATATCTGTTAAGCTTTACTCAAACCTGATGCAATTAAGAAAACTAAATAGCACTTCCAAGAAAATAGAGTACTCTTTTATATCTGTAAAGATCTGCCGAGCTTTGCTACATCTACGGGCCATGTCTTACGGAAAGAGGGTTACAGGCTGACATGGCCCAGTTAAAATCAGGAGGTGGGGTCAGTTAAAATCAAGGGGGAAAGAATTTATGGCTGAGACAAGGACACATCCCTCCGTGAAATCAGTCCGTAGCAGTTTTCCCGCAAGTGTAGGATTTTTGAGATCTGCCTCTACATCGGTCCTGGCCATGGGAAGCCCGGCCCGAAAAAGCCCGACCCGGCCCGGCCCGACGCTGCCCCTGGGCCGGGCTCGGGCCTAGTTTTTGAGCCCCAAGGCCGGGCCGGGCCGGGCTCCGGCCCGTCGTTTTTCCTTTTTTCTGAAGGTCGGGTCGGGCAGGTCCGAAGCCCGGCGGGCTTTTACGTGCTCGGGCCGGGCTCGGGCCCAGAAACACAGGCCCGATGGCCGGGCCGGGCCGGGCCCGGTCCTGGGTTTTTTGTGTCGGGCTTGGCTAGGCCCGGCCCGAAGCCCGGCCCGGCCCCGAAACTGGACACGCATCTCCAACGCCTACCCCGAAACTGGACACGCATGTCCGGACACATATGCAGAGAGGCGGTCATCCAAAGCTAACCGCATACTTATGTTTGGTCAATAAAATAAACAAATTCGATGCATATTTAAACAAACGAGGCGATATTCATATGCTGATGTTTACATATTTTTTACCTAAAACCAGATGTTTTTCATATAAATCGGAGAAAATTCATTACATTTCAACATATTTCAAGTAAAGTGTACGCTAAACCTAGTCTAAATAACCGTCAGCACCCGTTCCCCATGTTCGTCAGCCATGAGACCCGAAAAATGAAGCTCAGCCTTTGCAGCCTGCTTGCAGCTAATTGGCCTATGATGATGAGCCTGCCAAGCTGCTCAATGAGAGGGGAGCAGTGGTGGCCTTCCAAAGACCCGGGCGCCGGTGACCTCCCAAACTCTACTCTTCCTTCCTGTCGGTGGAGCCCGCAGATGTGTCGGCTTCGTGCTCGTGGCGATGGGACTTAGCCGTGTCCGAGCTGGCGACATCATCATCATCCTTGCTCCTGATGTACACTTCATCTGCCATCTCATTGATCTCCTTGAAGGCGGCTTCTAACTCTGCCTGATGGAGGTAGTACCGCCAGCGGTCGCGACGAATGTCGCGAGCGGAGTGGTAGGAGTCAAACAGTGCCTCCTGCCCGCCCACATCCATGTCCAACGCAATACCCGTGCTAGTGGCAAGTTGCTCCTCTGTGCATCGGTGCTCGTCGAGGAGGCGGAGGTTGTAGGCTTGCCCGCCCTTCGCTTGCAAGAACAAGGTCTCCCACTGTGCCCACACCACGTTAGTGTATTGAGCACGTGCCTCACCTATGGTGATGCTGACATCGGCCGGCGAGGGCGATGGTGCCGGCTCGTTGTCGGCCGCTTCTTCCATTGTGGCGTTAGCATCGCTGACCTCCAGTGAGTTCATCCGTCTGCCGTCCTACCAGCCGCCTTCAATGGCGGTGATCTTCTTCTTCTGCTGATTGCACGAGACGCTGTCCTAGAGATCTTCGGAGATTGAGGAGGCCATTGAGGGCATGGTGCCGAGGGGATATAGGGAGCGGAGGAGGCTGGATGCAACTATGGTTGGGCCTAAAGGTTAAATAACAGGCGGATAGCAGGGCAAACGATGCGGTGGTTAATGGTGAGCGATCGACAGATGACAGGTGGCACTGGAGTAGGTTACTTGGCAACTGCACATGTGTATTGTAGGGAGGCAAACCGACGATCTGACGTTTGAACGCGGAGCAATCGTGTGCACCTGCAAGCGGCGCTCTCGGTCATTGCGTTCCTTCAATGCCGGAACAACGTGAGAGTTCACATCCACTTTGGGCGGGCATGAATGCGGCACTGACGCTGTGGAGCAGCATTGACCGCTTTAGGTGGGAAAGCGTGCGGCCAAGGGAGATGGTTTTGGGTGGGCCATGTTTGTCGGAAGCGTACATGACAACGGTCGGACGCCCGCATAGCCACCCCCCCAAGTTTGCTTCCGGTTTGCAAAAAAAATTGACGTCCGGACCGCCGAGCGAACCGATACAGGACGACGTTGGATGGGAAAAAATGTCTGAACCACCCAGTCCGGATGGTTGTGGGCGGTTTGAGGGTCCATGTTGAAAATGCTCCTAGGGTGCATTAGAGGACCTTGCAAAAACATTACTGCGTAGTAGTCTTCCTTAGCAGATGATCTAGTATATAAACTTTTATGATTCATCTTTGCCTTGTGTGTTCATCAACACAAACAACAATGTGATTGATAACTGTGTTCTATTTTTAGTACTCGACTATCCTATAATCATAACCTATGATGATCAATAGCCACATGAAAATCTTATGTTCACTGACACTTTTAGTTGCTATAAAGAATTCCACACTTTTTATCCCCAAAAATGATTCTTTTTACCCTGGAAACAATAAGCCAATGCCCTACTGTAGTTTTTTGTAGAATTTGAAAAAGTACAATATAGGTCTGGGCTGCCTGCCATTTGATTAGTTAACAAAGAGGTTGTCACTATGTTTACTCACCTAGATCGGCCGGAGGCTTATTGTTTTCTTTCTTCCACGGGAAGAAAGAGGACCCTTTGGCTAGGGTTTTTCGTGCCTCCTGCCGGTGCCGCCGTTGGTCTACCTCATCTCCTGTGGTCTTAGGGCCATGGAGGCATGGTGGATCCTGGCCCATGCCGGCGGGAGGGCTCCATTTTTTCATGCTCTTTCGAGTCTTGTTAGGGTTTGTGTCTTGCTAAGAGAGACGAGACGGCGGCGGCGGCTCTCTGAAGATGGAATAAGGTTCTCCCTGCCTTGTCCCTGTCCCGGTGGTGTTTCTAGCATCGTCGGAGGGCGTGTGGAGGTTTGTCTCTCACGGATCTCGCGGAAATCGGTCGATGTTCGTCTTGGGTGGATCTTGTTTCCTTTCGTCTGTGTTAGTGTGTCTATTGGTTGGATCCTTCCGATCTATGCTTCTGTTCATCAACGGCAGTTGTTCTGGTGTGCTGATTCTATGGAGCCTTAACACGATGACTTCTCGGTTGTCTACTACAAGGTTTGCCTGACTTTGATGAGGGAGGGATGAAGACGGTGACGCGCCTTTGGTTCGCTCTAGTGCTAGTAGTCGTCGCTAGGTGATCTACGGACCTAGATGTAATTTTTTACTTTTCATATTTTTTGTACTACCTTGACAGTTGATGAATAGATCGGAAGATATCCTCGGAAAAAAACTCACCTAGATCTGTGTATGAGCTGTTCACATGCTGGGTAGTTTGACTACTGGTAGTATCAAGCAAGTCATTATATTGCCAGTAGTTACATTGCCTGCTAGAAGTAATCATCTACTCTACTACCTCCTTTCCGGTTTACATGACTCAATTCAAAAATCTCACCAACCAAGATAGATGATAAGTGATTAAATAATTTTGTAGTTTGTAAAAGCATTTAATTAATGCATTTATTTTTCTCAAAGAATTGTGTTTACCAATGCATTAATTGCAATGCATGCATGAATGAAGTACATGCATTAGTCAATTTTCTCTGAATCCTTTCATGCAATGAATTAATGCACCTTGAAATCTAAACATGTGATGGGGAACAATTAAATTGAGACTTGTAAAATGAGAAACATAACATTTTGAGATAAACAGGTTGTAATGGCAAATATCATATAGTAGTATCATGCATATGATACCAGTGTATGATACTACGTCCGTAGTGTATAGTATCATATGTTAGTATCATAGCTGACTTCATTTATTAGCATGCACGACACATAGTAGCACACCATTTAATATGATACGGTATCATGATATGATACCGAACCCTCTTTTTATCATTTAATCCTATGCCACCTCATCAAATTTGTCTAGTTGGCATGCATGATACTACCTATGATACTCCCATTATGACGCCCTAAGTCATGTAAACCAGAAAGGAGGGAGTAGCCAGCTACTACATTTCCAGTAGACTTAGTTTTGTAGCAAATCAGTATAATTTACTGCCAACTCACGGCTTTCCAAGAATCACCATGTTTATCCCACGTTACTCAAACAAAAGTTCTCCCGACCCGAGAGTGTTCATTAATTTAGGTAACTTGGTGTTGATCCGTACAAGCGAATTGCATGCTCTGTCCCCCTGCATGATAATTTAAATTTTCTTTTTTCGGGACATGATAATTTACGTTAAAATGTCATTGAAATGTGCAGCCGTGCAGGCATATGTCTGCCTGCACTTTCATTAAGTTAACGAAGGTTTGTCAGCATGTCAACTCCTCTAGATCTGCGCATGAGCTATGCCCATGCTGGGCGGCTAGTAGTATTAGTTTTCTTTGCCCGAGTTATTTCTTTTAAGTTTCGCTCAGATCGATGTAGTCAGTCAACTCGATATATACCCCGTAATTTTATGATACTTTCGTTTCATTCATGTTAGTGGGTAGTATTATTTATACATACATCCAATGTTTGTAGAAAAAGCGAGCGACGGGTTCCATGGATCAATCCCTCCTCTCTGTTAGAGTTAAGCACACCATTTATTACTACGAATAGAATTCCTAATTCTAGGTTGCCTATCTACTTACATAAATACAGTAATAGCAGGCGGAAGCGCGGCGTCAGTATTTAAACTCATTGTTGATTATTCGATGAGATTATAGAGTACATAAATCAGAGTTTAGTACAGCGGAGACAGATGATACCGATGTATCTTAATTCTTAAGCCATTGTTCCTTGATGTTGAAATGTTGTATCTTAATTCTTAAGCCAGGAACTAATGTGATCATTAGTCCCAGTTCTAACGGCTCGGAGCGGTCGGGGGGCATGATCATCATAGCCCTGGTTCATTTTGTACCTATAGTCAGGACGAAAGGGGTAGTGGCAGGCTGGCGTCAGGCTGGGCCTCACGAGCCCCTTTAGTCCTGGTTTGTATCACAAACCGGGACTAGAGGCGGACATTTAGTCCCAGTTTATATAACCAACCGGGACTAAAAATGTCCCTATATAAACCCTTCGTCCAGCCTGAGCCCATTCTCTATGTTTTCCCCTTTCTCTCCTCTGTTCTTACCTTGCTCGAGCTCATCCTTCATTTTTGTCAAGATTTGAAGGCACCCCATCTATCCAAGTGTTCACAATGGTTAGCAACTTTGTCCTTTCATCTCTCATTGCTAGATTAACTCGTGCAATTCTATATAAGTATAGTGATTTGTGGGTTTTAGTTTGGGATAATTATGTGGGAGTTTGTTTGATTTATATGCAAAGCTCAAATTAACTTCTTAGTTTGCATATGTGCAGGTGTGATTTACTTAATGCCTTCCGGTCCCCATCGTAACCACCGTCAATCGCCCGCACCGTCTCATCGCCGTCACCACCTTGGTGAGCCTCTTGTTCTCTTATATTATATATATATATATATATATATATATATATATATATATATATATATATATATATATATATCATGTTTGTATGATTTCGATAGTTACTTCTATAATTTTCTTGTATGATTGTTTGTTATAAATAGTGCCATGGTCATGATATCCGTCCCCGTCGGCCCTCGTCCGGTTTATAATTCGGATGTGGTATATATATTCTCTTTTATAACTATTTATTGCATTTCGTGTTTATGACAATTATGCCCATCAAATTGACATATATATTTTTCTTTAGAAGGTATGTTATTAGGGCATATTTCTCCCTAAGTGGTTTTGGTGATTGATGACAATGTGTTTGCGAACTAATTGTGTGCATTGAGCTTTTCAGAAGTTCACGCATTTGGCGCAAGACGATTCGTGCCCCTCGGAGTTTCAAGTGAAGACGGTTTTCTTTCCTACGGTTCTTTTCTGGTGGTCTTGAGTCGTAGGGAAAACCGTACTATCAAGAGGGGGTCCGCTTCGAAAAGGTTCGGGTGGAATCAACACGTACACACTCATATTGTACCCTTTGCCACTTTTCGCTTCCTTGGAGTTGTCCATCGTTTGTACCGAAGAAGTGGTGGAAAGATGCAAGCGGTAGTACCGCGGACTTCAGATGTAGTACCGCCTATGGACGACAATACCGTTGCTAGTCCTGCTCATACTACCGCGCATGGTTGGGACCTCAATTTTTTTCGTGTCGGGTTATAACGGTAGTGCCTCAAGGTTACTACCATGCTACCTCTTTCCCCCCCCGAAAACAGGCGGTTGTAGCAGCGGTAGTTGAGGTGGTAGTACCGCCCCTACTACCGCAGCTACCACCGGCCGTTCCTCTGTTTTCCCCCGTTCTTCTCATCTCCTGTGCATCCTTTAGGGAGCGGTAGTACTGCTGCTGGAGCGGTAGTACCGCTTGCTTGCGGGTTGAGAGGTGCATAACGGTTGGATTTGTCCCCCACTAAAAAAGAGGGTCTTCTTACCCAAGAAGACTTACCTCTTCCTCCCCCAAACTCCATTGTTGCTCCAAAGCTCATTTTCGCCTGATCTCTCTCCCTAGCCATCAAACTTGTTGATTTTCTAGGGATTGGTTGAGAACACTTCTATGAAGAGAAATTTGATCCCCCCGCTAATCCCTTGCGGATCTTGTTACTCTTGGGTGTTTGAGCACCCTAGACGGTCGAGGTCACCTCGGAGCCACATTCCATTGTGGTGAAGCTCTGTGGTGTTGTTGGAAGCCTCCAAGCTTGTTGTGGAGATTGCTCCAACCTTGTTTATAAAGGTTCGGTCGCCGCCTTCAAGGGAATCACTAGTGGAATCACAACATCTTGCATTGTGCGAGGGCGTGAGGAGAATACAGTGGCCCTAGTGGCTTCTTGGGGAGCATTGTGTCTCCATACCGCTATAACGGAGATGTACTTGTTGGGGAACGTAGTAATTTCAAAAAATTTCCTACGCACACGCAAGATCATGGTGATGCATAGCAACGAGAGGGGAGAGTGTTGTCTACGTACCCTCGTAGACCGAAGAGGAAGTGTTGACACAACGTAGAGGAAGTAGTCGTACGTCCTCCCGGTCCAACTGATCCAAGCACCATTACTCCGGTACCTCCGAGTTCTTGACACATGTACAGCTCGATGACGCACCCCGATCTCCGATCCAGCAGAGGCGCGGGGAGGAGTTCCGTCAGCACGACGGCGTGGTGACGATCTTGATGTTCTCCTGTCGCAGGGATTCTCCTAAGCACCGCTACAATATGACCGAGGTGTAATATCGTGGAGGGGGGCACCGCACACGGCTAAGGAACGATCTCAATGATCAACTTGTGTGTCTAGGGTGCCCCCCCGCCCCCGTATATAAAGGAGGGAGGGAGGAGGAGGCCAGCCTAGGGAGGAGGCGCGCCATAGGGGGGGGCAAACCTACTCCAAGTAGGTTTGGCCCCCCTTTCCTATTAGGAGTAGGAGAAGGAAGGAAGAGGGGGGAGGAGAGAAGGAAAGGGGGGGCCGGCCCCCCTCCCAATTCGGATTGGGCTTGCGGGGGGGGGGCCCTCCCTTGCTCCTTCTCCCTCCCTTCCACTAAGGCCCAATAAGGCCCATATACTTACCGGGGGTTCCGGTAACCTCCCGGAACTCCGGTATATTCCCAATCTCACCCGGAACCTTTCCGGTGTCCAAATATATCCGTCCAATATATCAATCTTTATGTCTCGACCATTTCGAGACTCCTCGTCATGTCCGTGATCACATTCGGGACTCCGAACAACCTTCGGTACATCAAAATACATAAACTCATAATGAAACTTGTCATCGAAACTTTAAGCGTGCGGACCCTACAGTTCGAGAACAATGTAGACATGACCGAGACACGTCTCCAGTCAATAACCAATAGCGGGACCTGGATGCCCATATTGGTTCCTACATATTCTACGAAGATCTTTATCGGTCAAACCGCATAACAACATACGTTGTTCCCTTTGTCATCGGTATGTTACTTGTCCGAGATTCGATCATCGGTATCCAATACCTAGTTCAATATCGTTACCGACAAGTCTCTTTACTCGTTCCGTAATACATCATCTCGCAACTAACTCATTAGTTGAAATGCTTGCAAGGCTTAAGTGATTTGTATTACCGAGAGGGCCCAGAGATACCTCTCCGACATTCGGAGTGACAAATCCTAATCTCGAAATACGCCAACTCAACAAGTACCTTCGGAGACACCTGTAGAGCACCTTTATAATAACCCGTTTAAGTTGTGATGTTTGGTAGCACACAAAGTGTTCCTCCGGTAAACGGGAGTTGCATAATCTCATAGTCATAGGAACATGTATAAGTCATGAAGGAAGCAATAGCAACATACTATTGAAAAGTTCATAGACATACATGTATGAGGAAATAAATAATAACTTTATTATTGCCTCTAGGGCATATTTCCTTCAGTCTCCCACTTGCACTAGAGTCAATAATCTAGATTACACAGTAATGATTCTAACACCCATGGAGTCTTGGTGTTGATCATGTTTTGCTTGTGGAATAGGCTTAGTCAACGGGTCTGCAACATTCAGATCCATATGTATCTTGCAAATCTCTATGTCTCCCACCTGGACTAGATCCCGGATGGAATTGAAGCGTATCTTAATGTGCTTGGTTCTCTTGTGAAATCTGGATTCCTTTGCTAAGGCAATCGCTCCAGTATTGTCACAAAAGATTTTCATTGGACCCGATGCACTAGGTATGACACCTAGATCGGATATGAACTCCTTCATCCAGACTCCTTCATTGGCTGCTTCCGAAGCAGCTATGTATTCCGCTTCACACGTAGATCCCGCCACGATGCTTTGCTTTGAACTGCACCAACTGACAGCTCCACCGTTTAATGTAAACACGTATGCGGTTTGCGATTTAGAATCGTCCGGATCAGTGTCAAAGCTTGCATCAATGTAACCATTTACGATGAGCTCTTTGTCACCTCCATATACGAGAAACATATCCTTAGTCCTTTTCAGGTATTTCAGGATGTTCTTGACCGCTGTCCAGTGATCCACTCCTGGATTACTTTGGTACCTCCCTGCTAGACTTATAGCAAGGCACACATCAGGTCTGGTACACAGCATTGCATACATGATAGAGCCTATGGCTGAAGCATAGGGAACACTTTTCATTTTCTCTCTATCTTCTGCAGTGGTCGGGCTTTGAGTCTTACTCAACTTCACACCTTGCAATACAAGCAAGAACCCTTTCTTTGCTTGATCCATTTTGAACTTCTTCAAAACTTTGTCAAGGTATGTGCTTTGTGAAAGTCCAATTAAGCGTCTTGATCTATCTCTATAGATCTTAATGCCCAATATGTAAGCAGCTTCACCGAGGTCTTTCATTGAAAAACTTATATTCAAGTATCCCTTTATGCTATCCAGAAATTTTATATCATTTCCAATCAATAATATGTCATCCACATATAATATTAGAAATGCTACAGAGCTCCCACTCACTTTCTTGTAAATACAGGCTTCTCCAAAAGTCTGTATAAAACCAAATGCTTTGATCACACTATCAAAACGTTTATTCCAACTCCGAGAGGCTTGCACCAGTCCATAAATGGATCGCTGGAGCTTGCACACTTTGTTAGCTCCCTTTGGATCGATAAAACCTTCTGGTTGCATCATATACAACTCTTCTTCCAGAAATCCATTCAGGAATGCAGTTTTTACATCCATTTGCCAAATTTCATAATCATAAAATGCAGCAATTGCTAACATGATTCGTACAGACTTAAGCATCGCTACGGGTGAGAAGGTCTCATCGTAGTCAACCCCTTGAACTTGTCGAAAACCTTTTGCAACAAGTCGAGCTTTGTAGACAGTAACATTACCGTCAGCGTCAGTCTTCTTCTTGAAGATCCATTTATTCTCAATTGCTTGCCGACCATCGGGCAAGTCAACCAAAGTCCATACTTTGTTCTCATACATGGATCCCATCTCAGATTTCATGGCTTCAAGCCATTTTGCGGAATCTGGGCTCACCATCGCTTCTTCATAGTTCGTAGGTTCATCATGATCTAGTTGCATGACTTCCAGAATAGGATTACCGTACCACTCTGGTGCGGATCTTACTCTGTTCGACCTACGAGGTTCTGTATTAACTTGATCTGAAGTTCTATGATCATCATCATCAACTTCCTCACTAGTTGGTTTTGACGTCACAGAAACCGGTGCCTGTGATGTATTATTTTCCAACAAGGGAGTAGGTACAGTTACCTCATCAAGTTCTACTTTCCTCCCACTCACTTCTTTCGAGAGAAACTCCTTCTCCAGAAAGGATCCATTCTTAGCAATGAATGTCTTGCCTTCGGATCTTTGATAGAAGGTGTACCCAACTGTCTCCTTTGGGTATCCTATGAAGACACATTTCTCCGATTTGGGTTCGAGCTTATCAGGTTGAAGCTTTTTCACATAAGCATCGCAGCCCCAAACTTTAAGAAACGACAACTTTGGTTTCTTTCGAAACCATAGTTCATAAGGTGTCGTCTCAACGGATTTCGACGGTGCCCTATTTAACGTGAATGTGGCCGTCTCTAAAGCATAACCCCAAAACGATAGCGGTAAATCTGTAAGAGACATCATAGACCGCACCATATCAAGTAAAGTACGATTACGACGTTCGGACACACCATTACGCTGTGGTGTTCCGGGTGGCGTGAGTTGCGAAACTATTCCACAATGTTTTAAGTGTAGACCAAACTCGTAACTCAAATATTCTCCTCCACGATCAGATCGTAGAAATTTTATTTTCTTGTTACGATGATTTTCAACTTCACTCTGAAATTCTTTGAACTTTTCAAATGTTTCAGACTTATGCTTCATTAAGTAGATATACCCATATCTACTTAAATCATCAGTGAAGGTGAGAAAACAACGATATCCGCCACGGACCACATACATCTGTATGTATGATTTCCAACAAATCTGTTGCTCTCTCCATAGTACCGGAGAACGGCGTTTTGGTCATCTTGCCCATGAGGCATGGTTTGCAAGTACTAAGTGATTCATAATCAAGAGGTTCCAAAAGTCCATCAGTATGGAGTTTCTTCATGCGCTTTACACCGATATGACCTAAACGACAGTGCCACAAATAAGTTGCACTATCATTATCAACTCTGCATCTTTTGGCTTCAACACTATGAATATGTGTATCACTACTATCGAGATTCATCAAAAATAGACCACTCTTCAAGGGTGCATGACCATAAAAGATATTACTCATATAAATAGAACAACCCTTATTCTCTGATTTAAATGAATAACCGTCTCGCATCAAACAAGATCCAGATATAATGTTCATGCTCAACGCTGGCACCAAATAACAATTATTTAGGTCTAATACTAATCCCGAAGTTAGATGTAGAGGTAGCGTGCCGACCGCGATCACATCGACTTTGGAACCGTTTCCCACGCGCATCATCACCTCGTCCTTTGCTAGTGTTCGCTTAATCCGTAGTCCCTGTTTCGAGTTGCAGATATTAGCAACAGAACCAGTATCAAATACCCAGGTGCTACTGCGAGCTCTAGTAAGGTACACATCAATAACATGTATATCACATATACCTTTGTTCACCTTGCCATCCTTCTTATCCGCCAAATACTTGGGGCAGTTCCGCTTCCAGTGACCAGTCTGCTTGCAGTAGAAGCACTCAGTTTCAGGCTTAGGTCCAGACTTGGGTTTCTTCTCTTGAGCAGCAACTTGTTTGCTGTTCTTCTTGAAGTTCCCCTTCTTCTTCCCTTTGCCCTTTTTCTTGAAACTAGTGGTCTTGTTAACCATCAACACTTGATGCTCCTTCTTGATTTCTACCTCCGCAGCCTTTAGCATTGCGAAGAGCTCGGGAATTGTCTTATCCATCCCTTGCATATTATAGTTCATCACGAAGCTCTTGTAGCTTGGTGGAAGTGATTGGAGAATTCTGTCAATGACGCTATCATCCGGAAGAGTAACTCCCAGTTGAATCAAGTGATTACAATACCCAGACATCTTGAGTATGTGCTCACTGACAGAACTATTCTCCTCCATCTTGCAGCTATAGAACTTATTGGAGACTTCATATCTCTCAATCCGAGCATTCTTCTGGAATATTAACTTCAACTCCTGGAACATCTCATATGCTCCATGACGTTCAAAACGTCGTTGAAGTCCCGGTTCTAAGCCGTAAAGCATGGCACATTGAACTATTGAGTAGTCATCAGCTTTGCTCTGCCAGACGTTCTTAACGTCGTCAGTTGCATCAGCAGTAGGCCTGGCACCCAGCGGTGCTTCCAGGACGTAATTTTTCTGTGCAGCAATGAGGATAATCCTCAAGTTACGGACCCAGTCCGCGTAGTTGCTACCATCATCTTTCAACTTAGCTTTCTCAAGGAACGCATTAAAATTCAACGGAACAACAGCACGGGCCATCTATCTACAATCAACATAGACAAGCAAGATACTATTAGGTACTAAGTTCATGATAAATTTAAGTTCAATTAATCATATTAATAAAGAACTCCCACTTAGACAGACATCTCTCTAGTCATCTAAGTGATCACGTGATCCAAATCAACTAAACCATAACCGATCATCACGTGAGATGGAGTAGTTTTCAATGGTGAACATCTTATGTTGATCATATCTACTATATGATTCACGCTCGACCTTTCGGTCTCCGTGTTCCGAGGCCATATCTGCATATGCTAGGCTCGTCAAGTTTAACCTGAGTATTCTGCGTGTGCAAAACTGGCTTGCACCCGTTGTAGATGGACGTAGAGCTTATCACACCCGATCATCACGTGGTGTCTGGGCACGACGAACTTTGGCAACGGTGCATACTCAGGGAGAACACTTCTTGATAATTTTTAGTGAGAGATCATCTTAAAATGCTACCGTCAATCAAAGCAAGATAAGATGCATAAAGGATAAACATCACATGCAATCAATATAAGTGATATGATATGGCCATCATCATCTTGTGCTTGTGATCTCCATCTCCGAAGCACCATCATGATCACCATCGTCACCGGCGCGACACCTTGATCTCCATCGTAGCATCATTGTCGTTTACGCCATCTATTGCTTCTACGACTATCGCTACCGCTTAGTGATAAAGTAAAGCAATTACAAGGCGTTTGCATTTCATACAATAAAGCGACAACCATATGGCTCCTGCCAGTTGCCGATAACTTCGGTTACAAAACATGATCATCTCATACAAGAAAATATAGCATCATGTCTTGGCCATATCACATCACAACATGCCCTGCAAAAACAAGTTAGACGTCCTCTACTTTGTTGCTGCAAGTTTTACGTGGCTGCTACGGGCTTAAGCAAGAACCAATCTCACCTACGCATCAAAACTACAACGATAGTTTGTCAAGTTGATGCTGTTTTAACCTTCGCAAGGACCGGGCGTAGCCACACTCGGTTCAACTAAAGTTGGAGAAACTGACACCCGCTAGTCACCTGTGTGCAAAGCACGACGGTAAAACCAGTCTCGCGTAAGCGTACGCCTAATGTCGGTCCGGGCCGCTTCATCCAACAATACCGCCGAACCAAAGTATGACATGCTGGTAAGCAGTATGACTTATATCGCCCACAACTCACTTGTGTTCTACTCGTGCATATAACATCAAATCATAAAAACCTAGGCTCGGATGCCACTGTTGGGGAACGTAGTAATTTCAAAAAATTTCCTACGCAAACGCAAGATCATGGTGATGCATAGCAACAAGAGGGGAGAGTGTTGTCTACGTACCCTCGTAGACCGAAGCGGAAGTGTTGCCACAACGTAGAGGAAGTAGTCGTACGTCCTCCCGGTCCAACTAATCCAAGCACCGTTACTCCGGTACCTCCGAGTTCTTGACACACGTACAGCTCGATGACGCACCCCGATCTCCGATCCAGCAGAGGCGCGGGGAGGAGTTCCGTCAGCACGACAGCGTGGTAACGATCTTGATGTTCTCCTGTCGCAGGGCTTTGCCTAAGCACCGCTACAATATGACCGAGGTGTAATATCGTGGAGGGGGGCACCGCACACGGCTAAGGAACGATCTCAATGATCAACTTGTGTGTCTAGGGTGCCCCCCCGCCCCCGTATATAAAGGAGGGAGGGAGGAGGAGGCCGGCCTAGGGAGGAGGCACGCCATAGGGGGGGCAAACCTACTCCAAGTAGGTTTGGCCCCCCTTTCCTATTAGGAGTAGGAGAAGGAAGGAAGAGGGGGGAGGAGAGAAGGAAAGGGGGGCCGGCCCCCCTCCCAATTCGGATTGGGCTTGGGGGGGGGCACCCCCTCCCTTGCTCCTTCTCCCTCCCTTCCACTAAGGCCCAATAGGGCCCATATACTTACCGGGGGTTCCGGTAACCTCCCGGAACACCGGTATATTCCCAGTCTCACCCGGAACCTTTCCGGTGTCCAAATATATCCGTCCAGTATATCAATCTTTATGTCTCGACCATTTCGAGACTCCTCGTCATGCCCGTGATCACATCCGGGACTCTGAACAACCTTCGGTACATCAAAATACATAAGCTCATAATGAAACTTGTCATCAAAACTTTAAGCGTGCGGACCCTACGGTTCGAGAACAATGTAGACATGACCGAGACACGTCTCCGGTCAATAACCAATAGCAGGACCTGGATGCCCATATTGGTTCCTACATATTCTACGAAGATCTTTATCGGTCAAACCGCATAACAACATACGTTGTTCCCTTTGTCATCGGTATGTTACTTGTCCGAGATTCGATCGTCGGTATCCAATACCTAGTTCAATCTCGTTACCGACAAGTCTCTTTACTCGTTCCGTAATACATCATCTCGCAACTAAATCATTAGTTGAAATGCTTGCAAGGCTTAAGTGATGTGTATTACCGAGAGGGCCCAGAGATACCTCTCCGACATTCGGAGTGACAAATCCTAATCTCGAAATACGCCAACTCAACAAGTACCTTCGGAGACACCTGTAGAGCACCTTTATAATCACCCAGTTACGTTGTGATGTTTGGTAGCACACAAAGTGTTCCTCCGGTAAACGGGAGTTGCATAATCTCATAGTCATAGGAACATGTATAAGTCATGAAGGAAGCAATAGCAACATACTAAACGATCGGGTGCTAAGCTAACGGAATGGGTCATGTCAATCAGATCATTCAACTAATGATGTGACCTTGTTAATCAAATAAAAACTCCTTGTTCATGGTTAGGAAACATAACCATCTTTGATTAACAAGCTAGTCAAGTAGAGGCATACTAGTGACACTCTGTTTGTCTATATATTCACACATGTATTATGTTTCCGGTTAATACAATTCTAGCATGAATAATAAACATTTATCATGATATGAGGAAATAAATAATAACTTTATTATTGCCTCTAGGGCATATTTCCTTCAGTACTTCCCCTCAAAGGGAAGGAACTTCCGTAACACATCCTCGTCTCCACCGGCTCCACTTGCGGTTATTTCTTACCTTTACTTTGTGCAAGTTATTGTTGTGTTGTATCCTTTACTTGTTTGTGTTGTTAGCATCATATAGGTTGCTCACCTAGTTGCAGTTCTAGACAACCTATTTGTTGCTAATCTTAATTTGTTTAGAAAAGCTAAAAAAATTGGTAGTTGCCTATTCACCCCCTCTATTCAACCATATCGATCCTTTCAATGGTATGAGAGTCTCGTCTCTTTATTAAGGGTTTCACCACCCGAAGAGTATGGTTGATGATAGCGGGATTGGGGTTGAAGTGCCCGAGGATGTGCAGTTCGATCACTTGGGGAGACTTAAATGAGGCTATGGCTTCACTTAAGACGTCTATGATGACCGAGGTCAAATCCGTGGTTAAAGAATTACTTGAGGGGTTTAAAACCTCACCTGATCCGTTGCTTGTTGTTAATTCCACCGCATCAGAATCGGAGGCTAATTCCGGCAAGGAAGTGGCTAAAGGTACTAAAACTTCTTCTGATCTCAACAAGAATGGGACGGGAACCTTTGCCTCGGTTCCCCCTCCCCCGGTCTATGGAGGACCGGTCCCTACACCTCATATTAACTGATAAGTCTCCAACGTATTTATAATTTTTATTTGTTCCATGCTATTATATTACCCGTTTTGGATGTTTATGGGCTTTACTTTACACTCTTATATCATTTTTGGGACTAACCTACTAACCGGAGGCCCAGCCCGAATTGCTGTTTTTTTGCCTATTTCAGTGTTTTGAAGAAAAGGAATATCAAACGGAGTCCAAACGGAATGAAACCTTTGAGAACGATCTTTTTGGAACAAACGCAATCCAGGAGACTTGGAGTGTACGTCAAGAAGCAGCCGAGGCGGCCACGAGGGTGCAAGACGCGCCCTACGGGGCTGGGCGCGCCCCCCACCCTCGTGGGCCCCTCGTGGCTCCCCTGACCGACTTCCTTCGCCTATATATACTTCCATACCTTGAAAACGCCGAGGAGCACCACGAAACCCTATTTCCACTACCGCAACCTTCTGTACCCGTGAGATCCGATCTTGGAGCCTTTTCTGGCGCTCCGCCGGAGGGGGAATGGATCACAGAGGGCTTCTACATCAACACCATACACCATAGCCTCTCCGATGAGTTGTGAGTAGTTTACCACGGATCTTCCGGTCCATAGTTATTAGCTAGATGGCTTCTTCTCTCTCTTTGAATCTCAATACAAAGTTATCCTCGATCTTCTTGGATATCTATTTGATGTAACTCTTTTTGCGGTGTGTTTGTCGAGATCCGATGAATTGTGGGTTTATAATCAAGTTTATCAATGCGAAATATTTGAATCTCCTCTAAATTCTTTTATGTATGATTGGTTATCTTTGCAAGTCTCTTCGAATTATCAGTTTGGTTTGGCCTACTAGATTGATCTTTATTGCAATGGGAGAAGTGCTTAGCTTTGGGTTCAATCTTGCGGTGTCCTTTCCCAGTGACAGCAGGGGCAGCAAGGCATGTATTGCATTGTTGCCATCAAGGATAAAAAGATGGGGTTTATATCATATTGTTTGAGTTTATCCCTCTACATCATGTCATCTTGCCTAATGCATTACTCTGTTCTTATGAACTAAATACTCTAGATACATGCTGGATAGCGTTTGATGTGTGGAGTAATAGTAGTAGATGTAGAATCGTTTTGATCTACTTGTCGCAGACGTGATGCCTATATACATGATCATGACTAGATATTCTCATAACTATGCACTTTCCTATCAATTGCTCGTCAGTAATTTGTTCACCCACCGTAATACTTATGCTATCTTGAGAGAAGCCACTAGTGAAACCTATGGCCCCCGGGTCTATTTTCCATTATATAAGTTTTCGATCTACTTTATTTTTCAATATTAACTTTCCAATCTATATCATAAAAATACCAAAAATATTTATCTTATCTTATTATCTCTATCAGATCTCACTTTCACAAGTGGCCGTGAAGGGATTGACAACCCCTTTATCGCGTTGGTTGCGAGGTTCTTGTTTGTTTGTGTAGGTATGTGGGATTTGTGTGGAGCCTCCTACTGGATTGATACCTTGGTTCTCAAAAACTGAGGGAAATACTTACGCTACTTTGCTGCATCACCCTTTCCTCTTCAAGGGAAAACCAACACAGTGCTCAAGAGGTAGCAAGAAGGATTTCTGGCGCCGTTGCCGGGGAGGTCTTCGCTCAAGTCAAGACATACCAAGACCCATCGCAAACTCATCTCCCTCGCATTACATTATTTGCCATTTGCCTCTCGTTTTCCTCTCCCCCACTTCACCCTTGCCGTTTTATTCGCCCTCTCTTTTGCGTTCGCCTCTTTTTCGCTTGCCTCTTGTGTGCTTGTGTGTTGGATTGCTTGTCATGATGGCTCAAGATAGTACTAAATTGTGTGACTTTTTCAATACGAATAATAATGATTTCCTTAGCACTCTGATTGCTCCTCTTAATGATGCTGAATCTTATGAAATCAATGCTGCTTTGTTGAATCTTGTCATGAAAGATCAATTCTCTGGCCTTCTTAGTGAAGATGCCGCTACTGATCTAAACAACTTATGAAATCTTATGAAATCAATGCTGCTTTGTTGATTTGTGTGATATGCAAAAGAAGAAAGACATTGATAATGATATTGTTAAATTGAAGCTATTTCCATTTTCACTTAGTGATCGTGCTAAAACTTGGTTTTCGTCTTTACTTGAAAATAGTATTGATTGATGGAATAATTGCAAAGATGATTTTATCTCTAAGTATTTTCCTCCCGCTAAGATCGTCTCTCTTAGAAACAATATTATGAATTTTAAGCAACTTGATCATGATCATGTTGCCCAATCCTGGGAGAGGATGAAATTAATGATTTGCAATTGCCCTACACATGGTTTGAATTTCTGGATGATCATACAAATTTTTTATGCCGGATTGAATTTTGCTTCTAGAAACCTTTTAGATTCGGCCGCAGGAGGCACTTTTATGGAAATCACTTTAGGAGACGCTACTAACCTCCTAGATAATATTATGGTTAATTATTCTCAATGGCATACCGAAAGATCTACTAGTAAAAAGGTTCATGTGATAGAAGAGATTAATGTTTTGAGTGGAAAGATGGATGAACTTATGAAATTTTTTGCTACTAAGAGTGCTCCTATTATTCCCAATGATATGCCTTTGTCTACTTTGATTGAGAATAATAATGAATCTATGGATGTGAATTTTGTTGGTAGGAATAATTTTGGTAACAATGCTTATAGAGGAAACTTTAATCCTAGGCCGTTTCCTAGTAGTTCCTCTAATAATATATGGTAATTCCTACAACAACTCTTATATAAATTTTAATAAGATGCCCTCTGATTTTGAGATTAGTGTTAAAGAATTTATGAATTCTCAATAGAATTTCAATGCTTTGCTTGAAGAAAAATTGCTTAAGATTGATGAATTGGCTAGGAACATGGATAGAATTTCTCTTGATGTTGATTCTTTGAAACTTAGATCTATTCCACCTAAGCATGATATAAATAAATCTCTCAAAGCCATGAGATTTTCGATTGATGAGTGCAAAGAAAGAACCGCTAGGATGCGTGCTAAGAAAGATTGCTTTGTAAAAGCGTGTTCTTCTAGTTTCCATGAAAATAATGATGAAGATCTAAAAATGATTGAGGTGTCCCCTATTAAATCTTTATTTTGCAATATGAATATTGATAATGATGGGACTGGAGATGAGTCAACTTTAGTTAAAAGGCGTCCCAATGATTCGGAGTGTTTAGATCTTGATGCTAAAATTGGTAAAAGTGGGATTGGAGAGATCAAAACTTTACATAGCAATGAACCCACTGTTATGGATTTCAAGGATTTTAATTATGATAATTGTTCTTTAATAGATTGTATTTCCTTGTTGCAATCCATGTAAAATTCTCCTCATGCTTATAGTCAAAAAAAGCTTTTACCAAACATATCGTTGATGCTTTGATGCAATCTTATGAGGAAAAACTTGAATTGGAAGTTTCTATCCCTAGAAAACTTTATGATGAGTGGGAACCTACTACTAATAATTAAAATTAAAGATCATGAAAGCTATGCTTTGTGTGATTTGGGTGCTAGTGTTTCCAAGATTCCAAAAACTTTGTGTGATGTGCTAGGTTTCCGTGATTTTGATGATTGTTCTTTAAACTTGCACCTTGCGGATTGCACTATTAAGAAACCTATGGGAAGAATTAATTATGTTCTTATTGTTGCAAATAGTAATTATGTGCCCATAGATTTTATTGTTCTTGATATAGATTGCAATCTTTCATGGCCTATTATTCTTGGTAGAACTTTCCTTAGAACGATCGGTGCAATTATTGATATGAAGGAAGGAAATATTAGATTCCAATTTCCATTAAGGAAGGCATGGAACACTTTCCTAGAAAGAAAATGAAATTACCTTATGAATCTATTATGAGAGCCACTTATGAATTGAATACCAAAGATGGCAATACTTAGATATATTCTCGCTTTTATGCCTAGCTAGGGGTGTTAAACGATAGCGCTTGTTGGGAGGCAGCCCAATTTTATTTTTATTTACTTTTTTCTCCTGTTTAGTAATAAATAATTCATCTAACATCTGTTTAGATGTGGTTTTATGTTTTAATTAGTGTTTGTGCCAAGTAGAACCTAGATCATCTTGGGTGAAAGTTAATTTGATCTTGCTGAAAAACAAAAAACTTTTGCACGCACGAGAATAATTTTAATAAATCACAGAAACATGATTTTGAGTTGATTAGTTTTGCAGTAGATCAATAGACAAATTTCCAAGGACTTCCTAGTTTGGTAGGAGTTTTAGAGTTCCGGAAGTATTCTAAAGTTACAAATTACTACAGACTGTTCTGTTTTTGACAGATTCTGTTTTTCGTGTGTTGTTTGCTTATTTTGATGAATCTATGGCTAGTATCGGGGGGTATTAACCATAGAGAAGTTTGAATACAGTAGGTGTAACACCAATATAAATAAAGAATGATTTCATTACAGTACCTTAAGTGGTGGTTTTTCTTTATTGCACTAACGGAGCTCATGAGATTTCCTGTTGAGTTTTTTGTGTTGTGAAGTTTCAAATTTTGGGTAAAGATTTGATGGACTATGGAATAAGGAGTGGCAAGAGACTAAGCTTGGGGATGCCCATGGAACCCCAATATAATTCAAGGACAACAAAATCCTAAGCTTGGGGATGCCCCGGAGGCATCCCCTCTTTCGTCTTCGTCTATCGGTAACTTTACTTGGAGCTATATTTTTATTCTCCACATGATATGTGTTTTGCTTGGAGCGTCTTGTATGATATGAGTCTTTGCTTTTTAGTTTACCACAATCATCCTTGCTGTACACACCTTGTGGGAGAGACACGCATGATTCGGAATTTATTAGAATACTCTATGTGCTTCACTTATATCTTTTGAGCTAGACAATTTTGCTCTAGTGCTTCACTTACATCTTTTTAGAGCACGGCGGTGGCTTTATTTTGTAGAAATTATTGATCTCTCGTGCTTTACTTATATTATTTTGAGAGTCTTTTAGAACAGCATGATATTTGCTTTGGTTATAAAATTGGTCCTAATATGATGGGCATCCAAGTTGGGTATAATAAAAACTATCATAGAAAGTGCATTGAATACTATGAGAAATTTGATGCTTGATAATTGTTTTGAGATATGAGGATGGTAATATTAGAGTCATGCTAGTTGGGTAGTTGTGAATTTGAGGAATACTTGTGTTAAAGTTTGTGATTCCCGTAGCATGCACGTATGGTGAACCGTTATGTGATGAAGTTGGAGCATGATTTATTTATTGATTGTCCTCCTTATGTGTGGAGGTCGGGATCGCGAGATGGTTAACTCCTACTAACCCTTCCCCTAGGAGCATGCGTGTAGTACTTTGTTTTGATTACTTGTAGATTTTTGCAATAAGTATATGAGTTCTTCATGACTAATGTTGAGTCCATGGATTATACGCACTCTCACCCTTCCACCATTGCTAGCCTCTCTTGTGCCGCGCAACTTTCGCCGGAACCATACACCCACCATATACCTTCCTCAAAACAGCCACCATACCTACCTATTATGACATTTCCATAGCCATTCCGAGATATACTGCCATGCAACTTTCCACCATTCTGTTTATTATGACACGCTCCATCATTGTCATATTGATTTTGTATGATCATGTAGTTGACATTGTATTTGTGGCAAAGCCACCTTGATAATTCTTTCATACATGTCACTTGCTACCTCTTGAGCACCGCATTGGTTTTCCCTTGAAGTGGAAAGGGTGATGCACCAAAGTAGCGTAAGTATTTCCCTCAGTTTTTGAGAACCAAGGTATCAATCCAGTAGGAGGATCCACAGAAGTCCCTCGTAGCTACACAAACAAAAAAGAACCTCGCAACCAACACAATAAAGGGGTTGTCAATCCCTTCACAGTAACTTTCAAAAGTGAGATCTAATAGAGATAATAAGATAAGATAAATATTTTTGGTATTTTTATGATATAGATTGGAAAGTAAAGATGCAAATAAAAGTAGATGGGAAACTTATATGATAAAAGATAGACCCGGGGGCCATAGGTTTCACTAGTGGCTTCTCTCAACATAGCATAAGTATTATGGCGGGTGAACAAATTACTGTCGAGCAATTGATAGAAAAGTGCATAGTTATGAGAATATATAGGCATGATCATGTATATAGGCATCACGTCCGCAACTAGTAGATCGAAACGATTCTGCATCTACTACTATTACTCCACACATCGACTGACTCCTGCCTGCATCTAGAGTATTAAGTTCATGAAGAACAGAGTAACGTATTAAGAAAGATGACATGATGTAGAGGGATAAACTCATGCAATATGATATAAACCCCATCTTTTTATCCTCGATGGCAACAATACAATACGTGCCTTGCTGCCCCTGCTATCACTGGGAAAGGACACCGCAAGATTGAACCCAAAGCTAAGCACTTCTCCTATTGCAAGAAATATCAATCTAGTAGGCCAAACCAGACTGATAATTCGAAGAGACTTGCAAAGATAACCAATCATACATAAAAGAATTCAGAGGAGATTCAAATATTTCTCATAGATAAACTTGATCATAAACCCACAATTCATTGGATCTCGACAAACACACCGCAAAAAGAGTTACATCGAATAGATCTCCAAGAAGATCGAGGAGAATTTTGTATTGATATTCAAAGAGAGAGAAGAAGCCATCTAGCTAATAACTATGGACCCGAAGGTCTGTGGTAAACTACTCACAACTCATCGGAGAGGCTATGGTGTTGATGTAGAATCCCTCTGTGATCGATTCCCCCTTCGACGGAGCGTCGAAAAAGGCTCCAAGATGGGATCTCACGGGTACCGAAGGTTGCAGCGGTGGAAATAGGGTTTCGTGGTGCTCCTAGGTGTTTTCAAGGTATGCAAGTATATATAGGAGAAGGAAGTCGGTCAGGGGAGCCACGAGGGGCCGACGAGGGTGGGGGGCGCGCCCACCCCCCTAGGGCGCGCCCTCCTGCCTTGTGGCCGCCTCGGCTGCTTCTTGACGCCCACTCCAAGTCTCCTGGATTGCGTTTGTTCCAAAAAGATCGCTCTCGAATGTGTCATTCCGTTTGGCCCTCGTTTGATATTCCTTTTCTTCGAAACACTGAAATAGGCAAAAAAACAACAATTCAGGTCGGGCCTCCGGTTAGTAGGTTAGTCCCAAAAATGATATAAAAGTGTAAAGTAAAGCCCACAAACATCGAAAACGGGTAATATAATAGCATGGAACAATAAAAAATTATAGATACGTTGGAGACGTATCAAGCATCCCCAAGCTTAAATCCTGCTCGTCCTCGAGTAGGTAAATGATAAAAACAGAATTTTTGTTGTGGAATGCTACCTAGCAGCGCTGCCATGCTGTGGCTTTTTGGTCGGGTTTAGCAATATGTTTCTGTTGCACTCCTCTGCACTTTCACCGACACTCGTTTTGGTGGATTCAATACATAGTGCAGCAACTCGATGCAATGGCCACAAAGGCCAGAATAGAGGAAAAACAAAGCAACTCATATCTCGAAAAGCACTTGTTTTTTTCATTCAAGACTGAACCAACAACACATTTCACACTCAATTGTTTACTCTTAACGGTTTTGCCTCCGTAAAGATGCTGGTAATCAAATTCAAAAAATCCCCATTCAAAATTGCTCCCAACACTATATTAGAAATCCCTGGTGCACTATATTTAATTTTGGTAAGAGTGAAATGTGTCATTAGTCCATGAACTCAAACTGACTGTATGCTTTAGGCAAAAAATTCAAAAAATGACCAATTTTGGCCGTAAACTCATTTACTTGATCAAATAGGCCCAAAACTGATTCTAATGGGCAAAATCCGGCCCCGTTGTCGGTGTCAAAACCGGTGGATCTCGGGTAGGGGGTCCCGATCTGTGCGTCTTAGGATGATGGTAACAGAAGGCAAGGGACACAATGTTTACCCAGGTTCGGGCCCTCTCGATGGAGGTAAAACCCTACTTCCTGCTTGATTGATATTGATGATATGAGTAGTACAAGAGTTGATCTACCACGAGATCGTAGAGGCTAAACCTTAGAAGCTAGCCTATGATGACTATGATTGTGATCGTCCTTCTAAGGACCAACCTCTCCAGTTTATATAGGCACCAGAGAGGGCTAGGGTTTACACGGAGTCGGTTACAAGGAAGGAAATATAATATCCGGATCGCCAATCTTGTCTTCCACGCAAAGGAGAGTCCCATCCGGACACGGGACGGAGTCTTGAGTCCTTTATCTTCACGCTCCAACAGTACGGACAAAGCATATAGTCCGGCTGTCCGGATACCCCCTAATCCAGGACTTCCTTAGTAGCCCCTGAACCAAGCTTCAATGACGATGAGTCCGGCGCGCAGTCTTGTCTTCGGCATTGCAAGGCGGGTTCCTTCTCCGAATGCTCCAAAGTAATTATCGAACACTTAAACCGTGTCCGGATCTGCAAGATGATTTTCACACATCACCGTAGAGAGAATGATATCTCAGAAATATAATCCGTTGACAACTTTTTAGACAACACGACGTGTCAGTACGGTCGGGTCATTATTCGAACCGTTTTCCCACAACCAGCCGTAGCGCATATTGCGAGGCGGTTTCCTTGACACGTCTTGTCAACGCAGAGATTGTGTCCCCTTATCACGGGATTCTCATCAATACGGGTATGGGTAATCCAACCGCGCCATCAATCGTGGCTCTTGGGAAGTAAGCGATTCTCACCGGGCAAGTGGGGAGGCGTACCGCTTTCGTCCCCTTTATAAAGGGATAAGGGTCCCCTATTTTTACCCACGCCTTCTTTCTCCTTTGCTCACCCCTGCCTCCTTGAGCTCTAGCGCCCTAGCCCAAGGTTCTCCGCACAGCTAAACATGTCCGGAGCAGGAGGCCATTGGGTGGCCTCCATCGTGAAGGAGGCGCATATCGCGAATCTTCGGGCGGCCGGATACTTGGCCGTGGACATCGCGCACAGGCTACCGGACGACGTGCAGATCATTCCAACCCCGGAACCCCACAAGAGGGTCGTGTTTCTCGCCCACTTCGTACGTGGACTAGGATTTCTACTTCATCCCTTCGTCCGCGGGCTCATGTTCTACTACGGGCTCGATTTCCATGATCTAGCCCCAAATTTTTTCCACAACATCTCGGCGTTTATCGTCGTATGCGAGGCCTTCCTCCGCATCTAGCCTCACTTTGGCTTGTGGCTACAAATCTTCTGTCTGAAGCCGAAGATCATGAGCGGCCAGCAAGCGGAGTGCAGAGGGGCCATGGTAGGCAAGATGCCTAACGTCACCTGGCTCGACGGCTCCTTCGCGGAGACCGTGAAAGGGTGGCAATCGGGGTGGTTCTACATCACCGAGCCGCGTGACGCCAACTGGGCGGCGGCCCCCGAATTCCGATCTAGAACCCCCACGCGGCTCACCTCCTGGGAAAGGAAGGGCCTGGCCTGGGGCGAACCTGCAGAGCTGACCGGACTCCAAAACTGCATCAAGAATATGAAGGACAAAAACATCAAGCTTGTCAACGTGGTCCAGGTCATGATTGTCCGCCGGATTCTTCTGTGCCAAAGGCAGGTATTTAACCTGTGGGAGTTTGTCCCGGCCAAACACTAGACACTTCGAAAGCTCTACAGCATCATGCACAAAGACGCATGGAAGGCGCTGTTTAAGGCCTCCGAAGTACCTCCTCCCACATTCGAGGACCGTGGACTTCATGCCGCACGGCCCCCTCGTCCGGTGAGTTTTCTGACTACCACCGGATTCAGTTCTTCCCAATATATTCATGGGGGAGTCTTAATCAATTGTGTATATTTGACCAGGATTATGTGGAGACAGTGGAGCGGATTGACTGTCCGGCTCCGCTGCCAGAAGGTCCAGCCGATGCTCCCCTGACGGAGATGCTCATCCCGGCGCCCTACAAGGCGCCAGAAAAGAAGGTCCCGGGGACCAGGAAGGGTCTCCGGCGTAAGGTCGTACCGGACGCCTCGTCCGAAGACGACGAGGCACACTCCTCCCCTGAAGTGGAGGAAGAAGAGGAAAGGGCCGCCCCATACGGAGAGGATGGGGGGCCTAAGAAGGCGAACCAGTTGGCCGGGAAAGGCCCCCGGCGCAAGGCCGTCATACCCTCGTCGTCCGACGACGACGAGGCAGATTCCTCCCGCGAAGGCGGGGGGAAACAAGAAGAAACTCTGCCTCCCTGCACTGGGGAGGAGAAAAAGAGGGAAACCGCCCCGGAGGGGGAGGCTAGGACGTCCAAGAAGGGAAAGGCGTCCCTTCCGTACTACTCCACCACGGCCGCTCACAGCGAGGAAGAGTGGCTGCCCAGGGGGAAGCCCTTAGCGAGATCGTAAGTCTCTGCACTCTAGTGTACTTTAGTGCGACTTTGCTCCATAGTCTTGTTATAACGCCGGACATATATGCAGTCCGGCCAGGGTCCATCCCGAGGTATCGTCTTCAGATGGGTCCTTGAGTGACTCGGCGATGAACTCGCTCCCGACAGCCACTACTCCTCAGCCTACGGATGACACGGGGGTGTTGTCCCAAAGGCTCCCAGAGCGGGGGAGGTGACTCTAGAGACGCCCTAAGGCGGAATTCCAGATGTCGGACACGCGGGGTTCAAGATCCCCGCGGATCGTGCCAATGAGAGCCGCAGCAAGCCGGGCTCTCATCCGGATACTGTGCCGAAACCTGCGATGGTTTCGGATTCGGGCAGGCGGCCCCTCGCTAGGGAGGGCGAACCGTCCGTGCCGATGACTTCTGTTACGCCAGAGGCGTCGGATAGTCTGCTGGAAGCACTTCGCGGCGCTTCCATGGATGAAGAGCACCGTAATCTTATGAGTGCGTTGATTCAGAAGGTTCTGTCCGCCAAGAGCGGACTAACCAAAGCCTGCACCAGTCTCCTGATAGGCTTTGAGGTGAGTAAGAAATATGTAAAATTACCACCCGATAGGTAGTAGCCCTTGATACTCTGTTCGGTGTTCGGAAAGAAAAGCCAAACAGAGGGTCAATTATAACCCGCAGGAGTCTAATAGTAAGTGTGTATGTGAATAAGCAGGATGTGCTGCTTGCCGCTGCTATCTGCACAGCCGAGGTCGCTGGACTAAAACGGGACCTGGAGCAGGCACAGGGAGACCTCGGCCTCACGAAGAGACAGCTCGAAGAGAACAAAGGTGTGTGATACCCCGTTCGCATATAATGAAGGATAGACAAAGTTGGTTATTCTAACGATAAAGCGTCGTGACTTTCTAATAGGGGCCACCATCGAAGTGGCGTCTTTGAAGGAAGCGTTGTCCGAGGCCGAAGACAAGGCGGCCTTGCAGCGCAAGGAGCGCAAAAAGCAAGATGCTAGAGTGGGTGAGGTACAGCAAGAGCTCCAGGAGCTCAGCAAGAAGTTCGAGTCCTTGGAGAATGATCTTAAGATGAAAGAGATTGAGCTTGCGAAGGCCCTTGCGAGTGTGAAAGACGCCAAGGCCGAGGCCGAAAATGCACAACAGGAAATTCAAGCGGCCAAGAAGATAGAGACGGGTAAGACATTCTTTATGCAAAGCAAACATGTGGAGGAGGCGTTTCTTTTACTTACCCGAATTCGGAGCTCTCGAGGGGCATTCGCAAATCTGCCACGCAGCGTATCAGATGCCGCGGAGTTCTAGCGTGCCAAGGAGGGGAGCTCAAAGGAGAAGCTGTTCTGGTCCCAGTATGCTGGGGCCAAACACCCAATGCCTCTGAGTGACCAACTGAAGCAGTTGGTTGAACTCCACAGGGCGGCCGAAGTGGCTATGAAAGATTTCATAGTCCGGATGTGGCCTGGTGAGCCCCTGCCCACTAGCTACTTCGGCCTTATCAAGTGGATGGTAAATGCCTATCCATGGCTTGAAGTGATCAAGCGATCCATTTGCATTGAGGGCGCCCACCGGGCCTTTGCCCGTGCGAAGGTGCATTGGGGCAAGCTGGATGAGGAGAAGCTGGTGAAGGATAGGCCGCTGGAGGGCAAGGCGCACCGCTATCCCGAGAAGTATTATGATGGCGTTATGAAGGGCGATCGTCTCCTGGCCGATGAATGTACCAAGGACACGATCCTTGAGTAAATGTACTTCTTTCGTTGTTGTAATATAAAGACGAAGTTACTTGCGCTATGTAGCGCCTTTTGATTTAAAATATTACCTTCTGTGCGGCTGTTTATAGAATTCTGAAAGTAGGCCAGTCGTCGGCTTCCGCCCCCACGTAACTATTACCAGGGTGTTGCTGGAAAAACCCGGACACTCTTTATCCAAATTTTTGGTCCATTAAGGAGGTATCTGACGCAGAGAACAAGGCAATCGGACTATGCGGCTTTATAACTTTCACTTAGCCATAGAAGTCTACAATTTTAAATTTCGGCGAAGCCCCTAGAATTTGGAAGGCCGAATTGGGGCGCTATATACGCCTAAATTGGACGAGGCCGATTCCTCGCCTAAAGCGGAAAAAATCTTTAAGGATTTTAAGAACTCTCGAACAGCGACCAGCTCTCGCCGCATCATGCCGGTCAGTTTTCGGCTTTCTCTACTAAGGTGCTCATCTGGAAGAACCGGAACATAATCGCAGTAGTTCTCCATGCGCTACCTTAGCCGATGTAACGGATCGTAAGGTACCAACATAAGGGAGCCGGGCAAACCCAACTATTGACCCAAGACGTGATTCGGAGCTGATGCATATAGTGCTATAAGTTCGGGGTGCCGCACTGTTGACAGTGTTTGGACTTGTCTTGCCGTATTATGGGGCGCCATAAGAAGCCCCTGGCACACTGAACGTACCAAGGTGTACGGATGCAATATTAAAGAAACATTTGTAAGAAAAATTCGCAAATAGGAATAATAAGCTGACGCTATATATTATCTCCCATTGATGAATAATACGTTTAAGCTTATGTTTACAATGGGTGCGTTTAAGCAGAAGTAAATAGGACTATTTAACATGTCCTATCCAAGGGCAAGCTGCATGTAGGTATATAAAACAGGTATAACGGTCGTGAACAGCTTCCACCTGGGTATTTCCTATTGTGCGCAAAGCCTGTTGCCTCCTTGGTTTTCTCTTCTGTGTAAGTCCGACAATCCGGCTCTTCTGAAGAGGCTACACTAAAGCAGTGTCCTGAAAGATAAATAGGGAGGGTTATGAAAGTATGTTGGGTTATACCACACTGTTGACTGAGTCACTGTTGCGCCTCTGCCTATGCCCATGGTACTTTGAGTACGTAATTGTGTACGCGCGGCACGAATGCTGCTTTGATGGGGCTTGAGCGGATGCCGGACTGCTAGTCATGCTCTTGGCGTGCCTGGTGATCCTGTTGCAGGGTGCTCCGGACTAGCTTGACGGTGCTCGAGGTTGTCGTCGCCGGATTGGTGGTTTGTCGCAGGAGGCCGCATTGTACTTCCGCCACGAGGGTTGCAGTATGCTCTTCTGTACGGAGAGAGCGGTCCATGTTTCCGTTGACTGTTATGACCCCGCGCGGTCCTGGCATCTTGAGCTTGCGGTATGCATAGTGTGGTACCGCATTGAATCTGGCGAATGCGGTTCGTCCAAGCAGTGCGTGGTAACCACTACGGAAAGGGACGATATCGAAGATTAACTCTTCACTTCGGAAGTTATCCGAAGATCCGAAGACCACATCCAATGTTATAGAGCCCGTGCAACGGGCCTCTACTCCAGGAATTACACCTTTAAAGGTGGTTTTGGTGGGCTTGATCCTCGAAGGGTCGATGCCCATTTTGCGCACTATGTCCTGATAAAGCAGGTTCAGGATGCTGTCGCCGTCCATAAGGACTCGCGTGAGGTGGAATCCGTCGATGATTGGGTCTAGTACCAATGCGGCAGAGCCGCCGTGACGGATACTGGTAGGGTGATCCCTACGATCAAAGGTGATCAGACAAGCTGACCATGGGTTGAATTTGGGGGTGACTGGCTCCATCGCATAGACGTCCCGTAGTGCTCGCTTCCGTTGCCGCATGGGAATGTGGGTGGCATAGATCATGTTGACCATTTTCACCTGGGGAG